>NW_009933291.1:4322-46727 GCF_000696875.1 Nestor notabilis
CTTGAGGCCACCTGTACGAAGCCCCAGAGACTGAGTGCAAAAGGGGAAATGGCTTCAAAGCTGATTCCTGAGGAAAGTTTGTAGTCTTAGGGCCAACTCTATGACAGCAACTCTATGGCACTCAACTCAGAGCTCAAGAAGGCCTAAGCTTACCATCAGGGCACAGCAGGATATGTAGTCCAGATGGCTAGGCAGGAGCATGCATGTGGTTGAGTTGGAAACTGACACTACCCCAACATAGCTCAGGAAGGGGCTGATGGCCCCAAGTAGAGCTGATACGGAGACTCTGGGATCACAAGTGTGGCTGGAAGCCTCAGGAGAGGTTGGTCAGGATTTATTAGGTCCCTCAGTGCTCTGAGAGTAGTACTTACTTGCAAAGTCATTTAAAACTTTGAATCTTTGTGATTTACTTTGAAAGCTACTATATCTAATATTATTAATTTTTAAACAGAATTCTTAATAGGGAGCTTTGCTCAAAACTGATAGGATGGCACAACATAGGGTTTTGAAAAACTTCAATGATTTGTTTCTATTTTGAGAGGAATTATGTTTTTGTGAGAATGTTTATATGTGTATGTGCATGTTTACGAGTGTAGACCAATCTACCTTGCTTCAATGCCCTTACAAGCACCCTGAATGATTTTAAAATGTGACATAGACTGACATATTCAGCTTAATTATGTGTAAGAGTCAGGCAGCATCTTCAAAGTGCAACAGCTGCATTCAAACAGAATCAAATGCCATGCTATGCCACCTAGATGGAAATATTAATGCAGTTAAGTCTATAGGACTAAATAATGGTCCATGAAAGATGTTAATTCCTTGAAAAAATTTTAAACATTAATGACTACTGTAACGTAAGAATTGAAAATATTTCCCTGATACTCTCACAAATAAAATTATAATTCCCTTTAAGAACTACAGTTTGAAGGAGCAGCTCTTCAAAGAGAATTTAAAGAGGTAACATCCATAAAACTTATCAGAATTTAATTGACCTGCACTGAATACACGCATGGTTTACATGTAAAATTGGAACATTTTGTAATGTTAAACATCAGTGTGCAATTTATTGTAGTCCTCAGTTGATTTGCAACATGGTTGCATGCTAATTCACTAAACAGAGTATTTACAAATACAAAACAACCTCATGGTCACAAAGTCGTGTTAGTATTAGTGTTAGTGTGAGTATCATATTGTACTTTATTTTAGTTAGGAAACTGTTTTTATCCCAACCCACAGGGTTTACATTCTTTTGATTCTTCTCCCCACCCTACCCAGGGAGGAGGAAACGTCGGGGGTGAGCAAGTGTCTGTGTGGTACTTTAGCTGCTGGCTGGGTTTAAACCACAACAGGTTGGAAGGGACCTTAAAGATCGTCTAGTTGCAACACCCCTGACATGGGCAGGAACACCTTCCACTAGGTAAGATTGCTCAAAGACCTATCCAACCTGACTTTCAATGCATTCACTTCTCTGAGCACCCTCTTCCAGTGTCCAGTATCCAGAAAATGTTGCTAGTAACTTTAATGTGATGTACTGAGAACCTGAAGAATTTTGAGAGCTACTGATTGCCCCCTTACAAAGTTAAAAATCAGAAGAATTTTTATTATATTTAAACTATAAGAAGGTACTGTTTCGTTCTGAAACTGTAAAATCGGCACAAATAGTTCATGGACTATTTCTAATGGGTCTTGTTTCTTTTGGTACCACTTTCATTGTTATCTGAATAGTATTTCTATATTTCCAACCCATGCCTGGTTGTCTCACAAATCAGCATTTCATCAGCTGTCTTGTACTGCTCATATTGGCAGCAGCTGCAGCTCTCAGACTATGGTTAATAAAAGCCACTTCAAATCCAGCACTGCTTACACGTTCCCTGAAGTTTTATTCAACTGATTAACTCCAAATAATTTGCTCTTAAAAATTCATTTAATTTAGCAATCCACAAAAGGCTGAAAATAAAAATGTTTCACATCACAGTAATCATAACATCCATTTACTATAAGCCAAAAGCATGCAAATTAAGTAATGCTATACAGGAATCTTAGAATCTCTCCAGTTCATGATTTGCTATTACATTTTATTACTTATTTATTCATGCTTTACTATAGGCCCCAAAGTTTTAATCTGAAGATTGAATCTCATAATACTAAGCCTTCTAACAAACTCAGACTCAGAAAGATTAACTATTCAAAATTTTCCTTATAAAAGCACTGGATAATATTTCTGAGGCTGAGTTTGTTAAAAGGCTTAGTATTCTGAGCTTCAATCTTCATATCTTCATGAGTATATTTTACTCTTTGTCACCCAAATTTCATTAGTCATTGCTCCAAGTAGAAATAGAGAGGAGAGGGGAAAAGAAAGTTATTGAGTGAAGAATTAGAATTAATGTATATGAAAGAGAATAACAGTGTAACTCTATGCAGATAGTTTTGACAACTTTAAGGTAGTTTTATAACAATATGGTCATGCATGATTTCAATACATTATGGAGGGGGAAAAAAAAATTTCTAGTAACTAAACTGTTAATGGGAAGTTATTTTGTGAGTACATTTTCAAGTGTTTAGATCAATGTTACCTCTTCTACTACCAACATCTTAATTACTATGTCTTAGTCACCTAATGCTGCTTCATACACAAAAGAAAAATTCTCTTTATCTAGAAGTATGTATCTTTTTGCAAGATCTTCCAAGAGACATTTGATTACTATATTTGACAAGGTTATCAGCACTAGAATTTATTGGACTCTATTTAAAGTGACTATTACAGAAAACAATTTAGTTTGTGAGTTGCAGCACTGACACAGTTTGGATGATAATAAGCAGCTTAAGAAATTAAATATACTAGATAAAAACTTTTTTTCCCTTTTGCTTCTATTTCACCTCCCATATAATTTAAATTAGAGACATGAGGGACTATTTGTGGGCTTTTTACAGTGTAAATTATATTTATGTGAAGTGTAGATTGAATGAGTCTGGAACCAAAAAGGCCTTCTTTTTGGTGAGAGGGATTTGCGTATGGATCATATTCTGGTATTGGTTTAGTTTCCAGACACTGAGCAAAGGGGCTGCCAGGAATAAAGACATAATTTTCTCAGTATCTGCCAACAGAATCTGCAGCAATTTAAAGATGAAGTCAAGCAAAGGAGTGCTTGACCTACAGAGGAGAAGTAAGATACCTTCCAGAATTGTATGGAATTTCTTTCATTACATCTCTTCTCCTCTGCTTTGTGTACCATTCAGGCAGAGTTCACTGCAGGAAAGACTGAATACAAACTTCAGTCACTAGCGATCTCCCAGAGCAAAAATGTGTACAGTGGTGATCGAAAATTGGAAAGGACAATGTGGCCCAAGGGAACTAAAGATTCTGCTCTTGCATTTGCATACATTTATTTATGAAATCTGAATTATAATTAAAGTGTTCATATGCATAAATTTTCAGATAACATAATGATGACAAATACACAAAGCAAAATAGTGCCCCTGTATATTAGTATTATTTACTGTTTCTAACCATATTCCTCCTGCGTTAGACATTATGCCATCTGACTCATCTGACTGATTAGAAATATCATCACATAATGAATTTGGCTGGATGAGTGGCAGATAACAGTCTTTTGATGAGGTAGTTTATGATACACGGGAACATTCTTTCAAGCTGAAAAAGTACTCAAGCAGAGTATTGTTGCTTCATTGGGTCAAAGAGAGAAAAAAGCGTACCCTAGCTATGTACTAATTTTGTATGTGCATTCTCTTTTTTCCCTAAGCAGTTACTTTGTGTGATAGCTTCTGTGATTCTGTGTGAGGTGCCCAATATGCTCCATGTGCTTTACTCAGATTTTAGACGTTTTAGTCAAGGTTCATTTTAGTACTGATGTTTAAGTGACAGGCACTGCAATTCTGTGACACTGAAATACTTTGTGGATGAAGAGACTAGATACCTTGGAGTAAATCAGTAAAAGTATGAGTAAAAAAAAATCAGACAGAAATATTAATAAATTATGCCTGGAGTCAGAAAGTCAAAACCAGGAGTTCTTCTCAGTAAGTGTTCAAACTGCTTGTCTAATATCTAAGAATGGTCCTTAAAGGGGATAATTTGCTAAGCATAAGGGTTTACCAAAGTATTATTAAAAAAAAATACAACCTGCATCTCAGTTATTCTAATTAAATTATATAACACTAGAAATATTCTAGCAAATTATATCCATAAATAGTATTTATGGCATTCATACATAAAATAAGATTTGTTTAATTCCTTGTGGTGAATACCTGTTAGTAGCAATAATACCAATATTATTACCATTAACAGTGATAATAAGTATTACATAAAATATTCTTTAAATTAATGAAACAATTACTATGTAAAGGTTATAACTGTTTGAAAAGTTTAACTGAATCCCCAAGTTCCTCCTCTAACCTACACGTAGCATGTGTTTCTACTTATTTCAAAGGAAAATACTCTAAGACACAAAAGAGTTATTCTGTTATCTTCTGCTTCACTCTGGAAAAAGCTGAGTAGAGAAATCTACGTTTCCAGAGAGAAAAAGAGTGGCTTTCTCCTCCCCTTTGTTATAAAAATATGAATTATCTTTCATTCAAAATTCATATTGAACTCAAAAGCAACATATTTTCTTAAATATTACACAGAAATGAGATAGTCAGACAGGTAGTTACAAGGTTGATTGGTGAAATAGCTTTTTACCCTCCCTGAGTATATGAAACTATAAACCATCTCTGGAAGGATCCAGGATACAGAGAAGGTACAGGTACCCAACTTTTTTGCCTCAGTCTCCACTGGCAAGGGTTCTAGCCATGCTGGCCAAGTCATGTAATAGAATCACAGAATCATAGAATAGTTAGGTTCGGAAAGGACCTTAGGATCATCTAGTTCCGACTCCTCTGCCATGAACAGAGACACCACACACTAAACTATGTCGCCCAAGGCTCTGTCCAGCCTGGCCTTGAACACCGCCAGGGTTGGAGCATTCACAACTTCCTTGGGCAACCTATTCCAGTGCCTCACCACCCTCACTGTAAAGAACTTCTTCCTTATATCTAACCTAAATTTCCCCTGTTTAAGTTTAAAGCCATTACCCCTTGTCCTACCACTAGAGTCCCTAATGAAGGGTCCCTCCTCAGCACCCTTGTAGTCCCCCTTCAGATATTGGAAGGCTGCTATGAGGTCTCCACGCAGCCTTGTCTTCTCCAGGCTGAACAGCCCCAACTTTCTCAGCCTGTCTTCATAAGGGAGGTGCTCCAGACCCCTGGTCATCCTCGTGGCCCTCCTCTGGACTTGCTCCAAGAGCTTCATGTCCTTTTTATGATGAGGACACCAGAACTGTATACAATACTCCAAGTGAGGTCTCACAAGAGCAGCGTAGAGGGCAGGGTGACCTCCTTCGACCTGCTGGTCACACTTCTTTTGATGCAGCCCAGGATATGGCTGGCTTCCTGGGCTGCAAGTGCACACTGAAGCCGGCTCATGTCAAGCTTCTCATCAACCAGCACCCCCAAGTCGTTCTCCACAGGGCTGCTCTGAATGTCTTCTCCGCCCAGCCTGTAGCTGTGTCTGGGGTTGTGCCGAGCATCAAAAGAACTGTGCCCAGCAAGTCAAGGAAGGTGATTCTCACCCTCTGCTCCGCTCTTGTGAGATCCCACCTGGAGTACTGCATCCAGCTCTGGGGCCCCCAACATAAGAAGGACATGAACCTGTTCAAGCAAATCCAGAGGAGGGCCACAAAGATGAGCAGAGAGATGGAGCTCCTATCCTATGAAGACAGGCTGAGAAAGTCAGGGTTGCTCAGTCTGGAGAAGAGAAGGCTCCAGGGAGACCTTATAACAGCCTTCCTCCTTCCAGTATCTAAAGGGGGTTGACAACAAATCTGGAGATTTCACAAGGGCATGTAGGGATAGGACAAGCAGGAATGGCTTTACAATGAAAGATGGGAGATTTGGATTAGATATTAGGAAGAAGTTCTTTACAGTGAGGGTGATGAGGCACTGGAACAGGTTAGCTCCCTGGAAATATTTAAGGTCAGTCTGGAGGGGGCTCTGAGATACCTGATCTAGCAGAAGGTGTCTGTGCCTTTGGCAAGGGGTTTGGAGCTAGATGACCTTTGAGGTCCTTTCCAACTCAGACTATTCTGTGAGTGTTTCTATGATTCTATGTTTCTGTGATTCTATGATTTTGGTCCTAGCAGATGCCTGTCCATCTCTGCTCATCTAAATTGCTAGAGACATAGAAATATTAGCAGATCTCTAACTCACAGACACGGGTGAAAAATGCTTATTTTACTGTTCTGGGAAACTATTTATCACAAAGACCATTTTTATATGCTGGTGTGTCAAAGCAGAATCCCTGGTGTGACTGAAGCTGTGCTCTAGTGACAGCTGTGCAACAAGCAGTAATTGAACATATTTAAAAATCCACCCCATGTACTGAACAGATTTCAGTGTCTGCTTTGTTTAAGGTCCACTGAGTTGTGAAATGGTTGCTTCATTCACACAGATGTTAATATCTCCAGGCTCTTCTTTGTTGCTCCTCATTTACATATTTGCAGTAAGTTTGCTGCTCATGAAGTCAAACACAACTACTTGTCACTACTCTGTTAGAATAATGCATGTTCCAGGCAAAATCTGAGAAACTGTAATTGCACCTCATTAAAATTTAAGGAAAAAAATAGTAAGAAACATATCAATAGGTGTTCAGTCACCAGTGCTTCATTAGTTTCTTTACTGTTTAAATACTTGGCTCTGATGAATATAAATTACTTAGGGAAAACAATATAGTTTTGAATAAGTTTAAGCTCCTTTCTTTGTCTCTTCAGCTATGAATACATTCTGAAGTAGTGATCCAACAAGATACTGGAATTTTACATGGTTATTAAATGCTTACTTGGTCACTCCACTGCAAAAAATTGAAGCTTTATTTAGTTGTATTTGTTTTTTGAGAATCACAATATGATTGTGAATACTCCAGAAAACTTATTTCAATTACTATAAAGTACAAATAAATTAATAAGTAAATAACAACACAAATCAAATGTGGTTGTTGACTGGTTAAACTGCAGGCAACAAATTCTGTAATCATTCATATCTGAAGTAAATTCTTTATCAAGGTGTGAAAGTGCCACATGTTTACAGAGAAAAAGAATGATTTACCTTCAGAGGACACACAAGAAAAAAGAAGTCAGATCATGTTAACCTTGTCACTTCTAGTTTCATATTATTATGGAAATCTCAAAAAAAAAAAAAATTAATGCGCATTACAATTGTAACAATAATAAAACAGTTAAAACCTGGAACCACGCAGCCGCTCACTCACTCCCCCCACCCCTTTCCTCCTTCCCCTGCTCCCGGAGGGATGGGGAGGAGAACAGGAGGAATGTAACTCCCACGGGTTGAGACAACAACAGTCCAGTAACTAAGGTATAATACAAACCACTACTGCCACCAATAATAATGATAAGAGGAATAACAAGGGGAGAGGACACAACCGCTCACCACCTGCTGACCGATACCCAGCCCGACCCGAGCAGCGATCTGGGCCTTCCGGATAACTCTCCCCAGTTTATATACTGGCCATGATGTGCTGTGGTATGGAATACCCCTTTGGCCAGTTTGGGTCAGGTGTCCTGCCTCTGCTTCCTCCTGGCTTTCCCTCCTCCCTGGCAGAGCATGAGGCTGAGAAAGCTCTTGGTCAGAGTAAACATTACTTAGCAACAACTAAAAACGTTGGTGTTATCGGCATTGTTCCCAGACTGAAAGTCAAAAACACAGCACTGCAACAACTACTAAGAAGGAGAAAAAATGACTGCTGTAGCTGAACCCAGGACAATTATTATCACAGGCAAAATGGTCTCAGAAAATTAATTTAATTTATTGCAAAAGAAATAAAAAAAAAGAAAAAGAAAAGGATACAGAGAAAGACAAAACTTAAATCATCTTGTCTTTTCTCTCCCCAACTCCACTTTCCTCAGGTTCAGTATCACTGTTTCATTCCATATTTCTTTATCTCCTCCTCATCTCTGAGAGATGCAGGTGTCATGGGGAATGGGGGGTTGTGGTTAGTCCATTAGTTTGTCTCTTCCACTCCTTCCTTCTCATATTTTTCCTCTGATTCCTGATGAATCCTTCCCACAGGGTGAAGTCCTTCAGAAATTATTAATCTCTTCTTGTGTGGATCCTCCATGATCCTCATCCCAGAGGCCATACCTGAAGCACCCCACTGCCAACACTTTGTCACTTGTGTTTACTACATCCTGCAAACTAATTTGCATATTTTAAAATTATTTTCTGAGGGACATTTACTTTAAAACTTATTCCACCTGCAAATGAAAATACATGAACCAGTTTAAACCTAGTGTTTTGTTACTTACAGAAGAAGACAGATAACATACGAACAGGTTAAAATCATTTTGCCTCCAGTGAAAAGCTGTAGTGAAATGGATAAGGTTAATTGCCAGTTATATGGTAATAGCTTAGAGGGGTTTTTTTTTCTAAAAAAAAAAAAAATAAATTTTGTTAACCTGAGAAAATTATATTTGTTAAAGTTATTCTGCTTACAGCATGGGTAACATGGAGTTCCTTGGAGGGCTTTGGGGGTTGTTTGGTTTGGGTGTTCCTTGTTTTTTAGTGGAGAGGCTTGGGAAATCTGGCTGTTATGACAAAGAATCTGAAGTGTTTTCACGTCATTCTAAAATATTACACGGAATTACTATAAAAGATGGACTAGCAGATCACAAGGAGTCCAGTGCTACTTTTACCTGAGAGTTTACAAACTAGAACAAATAACAGTTAGCAACATGGGGATTATTTAAACTACTGTGGTGACACCAAGCACTAAACAGATTACTAGGAACTGCTAAATGAGAATACAATTAGCAAAAGCACCTAATGACACACCAGCTAATGGTGATTAATGGGACCACAGCTAACATGATCAGCAATGTGTACATTTAGTAAGAGTGGCTACTGGCAAAAAAAAGTATTAGCAAGATCAGCAGTAATTCATGTGAAACCTCACTATCGAAATTGTCTCCAACAGGGAGAGGCTGGAGAAACCTGAAATTTCAGCACTATTATAAGAAACAAAAATCTGTACTATTGGTTGAAGAAGTAGAGAAAAATTGTTATACTAGTCAATTAGAGTTTAAGGATGTAGACTTTGCTTACCACCAGTCTACACAGTGAGATGAATATATTGATATTGTTATTACAATATTACTGAATGAAGTTCAGCTCCGGATTAAGGCAAAAGAATTGAACTGTCTACATACAGGTGTGTAAGCAGAAGTTAAGAGCCTCTGAATGCATTAAAATCATGAAAGACGTAGGCTTTGATTGAGTTAAACAGGCATTGACTGTATTACTTAAACAGTCATTGGTCATTCTCTGAGATGCCTTATGATCTTTTAATAACCTTCTTGTTGCTACTTAGGCCATGAGTCTCCTCTGTCCAACTTACCTGCCTTCTGTGGTTTTCTCCAGTATCACAGAGTATTTCAGGTGGCATTATAAACCTATGTTTATCTCCTAGTTGATACATCCAATGAAGCCAGGAAGATTATTTTAACTCATCCTGAAGCAGATCTTTCATGTCTCAGATCTGAGACTTGTGAATGAAGCTGGCAGGTATGACACAGAATCTGCACACTTTCATGCACTTTTTTACACTTTCATGCACATTGCTTCCATATGCTTTCATGTACTGTCATGTACTAGAGAGGTAGCTAGATGCTGCCTGGGTTATACTGTGGTATGACACAAATAACTCAAGATGTCTGTTTTAGCCCAAGACCAAATAAAGTCTTATGGCCATTCACTATAATGGGAATTAAGACATCTAGTTGAGAGACAGAACCTTCTTATAGATATCTCAGTATAGGTGACTTATTATTAAATGTACTCCTATTCAATGGGGTAGATTCATTTGCTTTACCATAGTTGCCTAATGCCTTTTCAAACATCAAGGTTATGTCACTTAGCAACCACCTGGCACTCCAGCTGGGGGATGAGTCCCCTGAAAATCTCCCATGATATACCAGCATACATCCTCTTTTCCCTCTGACTAACAAAAACATCCCTTCATAACTTATACTTAGGTGCATTGTAGGCGATTCCCTTTTCCACCTATTCAGCAACACTTACTTGGCTACGAAATTCTGTCTTCCTCACATTTTATAACCCTCTTACCAATGTGATCTGAAAGCCCTACCCACAGACTTATTTTCCTAGCCATTTTCAATTAGGTTTGAGTTTTCCTGGTTGATTTATGTCTTGGATATATACATGAAACACTTAAAGGTGAAAGATGTCGTATACTGCTTTTCTCCACTATCATCAATGCATAACTTTTAGAGTTGGGAAGGGATTTTTTTTGGTTGGTTGGTTTTTGGGGTTTTTGGCTTTTTTTTTTTGGTTGGGTTTTTTTAAGTTTCATTTTTAATCTGTGGTTTTAGCTATGTTTTTCATTATGACACTCTGCATGTAAACTTTATAGAATGGTATATAAGGGGCAGCATCAATGTAATATTATTTGCTATGTGAACATTCCTTGACCATTTTGGATTTACTTCTTTACGTTGTCTTTTTAAGGATCAATCACAATTTATCAGATTGATTCATTACGCTCATCCTTCAATGACTCTCCATAATGGCACCCACATCATCCAATATATTTTTCAGATTGCTTGAGTTCACATCACTTTAAACTGCAGGAAAGCATGTGAAACCACTAGACAAAAACAGGTTTCTTAAAGAACTGCAGGAAATTAAGCTGCAGCAAAGTTGCTTGCTTCAGTTAAACTATTGACAGACTTTGAAATAAAATCAATTGAGCAAATCAGAAAGTGTTATTAACCACATCAAGTCCAAAACATTCTATAAGGGTAATTTCCTTCTCCCTACAAAGAGGTAGTGTGGATTAAAAAGATGAAAGGTCATATTTTTCTTAAAATTAAACCACAGTATTGGAAATAATCTTGTTTGTGTTTTCTTGAGTTGTAAGTCTAATCACAATACTATAGGTCTAACGTCCAATAGTATTAAAAACCAACAAAATATCTCTTTGGTATGTGTGCAATATAAACATTCAATTTGAAAACTAAAGTTTTGCTAAAGTGCATGAATAAATTATGAAATAGAGCATTTAAATATGAAACTACTAACTAGATTTAAACTACAAACTAATTTAAATCTACTAACTAGATTTAAAAAATGGGGAAAATATTTCATTGAAATACCTGCTAGTCTGTTAAAATTTGAGAATTTTTATGCAAAGAATTGACAGTAAAATTATTATTTTTTTTTAGATTTTCATGTAGGGATAACAGTTTGACTAAGTCATTACAATGTCATCTGCAATAAAACTCCACAGGGAAAAATGACAGACATTTTCAGGAGGCCATTTCCATTACTGCTGCTTCCATAAGCCTTCACTGGAACCAGCAAAACAGGGATAATAATTGGCTAGTACGTTTCTGAATTATATCTTATTAATGTCTTTGTCACTCATTTTAGGACATAAATGCATCACTCAACACCTCTTGCATCATTGTTTATTACTATAAAACACAGACATCAAAATGTGACATATTTATAGACAGCAGAAAACAGTATACATGTTACAAAACCAACTCCATCTCACTTTTCTGCTTTTTTTTTCTTTGTTTTTATTTTGTTAGGTGTTTGTCATGAGTATTTCAGGTGATATCTATTTAATTAAGTTTTCTGTAAGATACTCAGTCTTTGAACACTGGAAAGAAATCAGTATTTCCTGAGTGATATTTATCCTATCTAAAATTAATCTTTACAAGATTAAAAAAAAAATAAAAAATCACTATTTTGGTAGGAATTCTGCATAACTTAAGCAGAATTAAGAATAGTAGCTTATTTTCAGGTATCTGAAGCTATAAATGATGAATCCTAGTCTTCATTCTTTATTTCTAATTCTTTTGAAATCAAGGGCAAATCTCTCTTGAATAATAAGAAAGCTAGCTAGCACATACAGCCCTCTCCTCAATCTCTGAATTTAAGAAAATATATCAAATAAAATTATTTGACTAATCTGATTTACCATTTTCATATTTTTGTCTTTTTCAACTCTTTTGAAGCAAATATAAGATCAATGACTTGTCTCTTTACTGTTCCACAGCCATAGTCAATCTCAATTAGCAAACCGTTTTCTATTGTTACTACTCCATTTTGTTTTCATGTTTTGAAGACATTTTGAGTTCTTTCAGTAATACTTTTATCATGTGTTTTACCTACCAACTAGATAATGGAGATTTTAATGACTGTACATGATTAAGAACCACAAGGGGTAGATGGAGTAATGGCTATATATTTTCCCCCGCACAATGTTACTGCTGAGAGCTGACTATTCTTCGTGTGGTCCACTAGCAGCTGTTAAACTTAATGATGCAAAGTAAATCGTGCCTTCTGGACAACACTAGTAGTGTTATTGGTAGTGTTTTTTGTTGTTGTTCAGTTGCTTATTTTTTAGTTAAAATCATTCTTCATATATTTTAAAGAAGGATTTCCTAATTTTAGACAAACAAATAATTTTCCTTCATGCATCTTTCAAATCACCTCAATATTTTTAATAGGCAGGTCAATCAGAGTATGCCTGTATTACCAATGGCTAACTAAAGAAAAGAGAAGTTAAGAGGGTAGGTGCAAGATATGTGGTAATTCATCTTGCCTGTCTTCTGGCATGTAAAAGCAAGATCTCCAGTGCAAGTAGTCTGCTAGACGTTTTTTATCATCCACAGGCAGAAACAGTCTCCTTTGTAAAGCAATTCACTTAAGCATATGATACCAATCTTAAGAGGAGATGAACTGCTTCTGGAAATGCCTATTTCTTTTCATGGATCATAAAGAGAGCTTAGATGACTAGCTTATCCTGAACACTTAACTTTTGAGCTAGCAGAAGTCAGAGGAAGTGAATCCAGCACGTAACATTAAACTGAAATACAAAACCATGACTTGTGATATTTTAATACTAGTTTAATGAGAAAGATTATAATCTGAAGCAGGGTCAGCTAAAGCATGTTGCCCAGCACTGTGAGTTTTGAAAATCTCCACAGATGGAGATTCTGTAAGCTCTCTCTGTAACTTATTCCACTGTTTTACCACCCTTAAAGTAAAAAAAGTGTTTCCTCATGTTCAGATGGATTTTCATGTGTTCTGTGACTGTTTCTCCTCATCCTGACAGTGAGCACTACTGAGAAGAGTCTGGCTCCTTTTTTATTCCTCTCATCAAGTGTTTAAACACATTGATAAAATCCCTGCTGAGGCTTCTCTTCTGCAGACCAGAATTCAAGTTCTCTCAGCCTCTGTTCTTTGTAACCCATCAATCCAGGTCTTTAATGAAGATGTCAAATAATACTGACTCCAGTAATGATCCTTTGTAATCAGTTGCCAAATATACATGGAACAATTAACAATAGCCCTTTCAGGTTCAAAGGTTATTGCAATTTTCAGCATTTAGGTCTGTACACCATTTTGGCTATAAGAACAGTTGTGGCAGACTGTAACAAAGCCCTTGTGAAGTTTGAGGCAAATGAGAGACAATTCCCTCTGCTTGCCCAGAAGACCAGTTTTTTCCTCACAGGCTAACATCATGCTGGCAATCAAATTGCTCTTGGTGATTGATTGCTGTCATTGTAAAAAAATTTCTTATGTCAAGATGAAATCTCCCCTGGTACAACTTGTATGCATTGCGACTTTTCTTCTCCATGTGGGTCTTTGTGAAGAGAGAGCCTCCATCCCCCCTGGAGCCACCCTCCAGCCCTTCAATCATCTTCTTGGCCCTCCTTTGGACCCTCTTCAGAGTGTTCACATCTTTCTTGAATTATGGTTGACCAGAACTCAACAGAGAACTCCAAGTATGGCCTGACAAGAATTGAGTAGAATGGAATAATCATGTATCTATCACAGTTAGTAATGCCCCTATGGAGGCAGCCCAGGATCTTATTCGTCTTCGTTGCTGCAGCAGTGCCCTGCAGACTCACATTCAGCTTGTACAATAGGAACCCCGGGTCCCTTTAAGCAGGACTGCTCCCCAGCCACATGGATCCTAGACTGTCTTGGGCTCTTTGGTTATATCATTCCAGGTGCAGAACCTTACAATTGCCATTGTTAAATTCTACACTGTTCTTCCTGTCCCACTGTTCCAGGTAAACAATATCCACTGCTCTTCCCATGTGGCTAGAACTGTTGCAGATGGTGATCAGGTTAGTCAGGCATGATTTATCGTTTGTAAACCTGTGCTGACCTTTCCCAATCACCTGCTCCATTTGATTTGTGATAGTTTCTAGGTAGACTCATTCCATTACTTTCCCAGGGATTGATGTAGTTTTCTGGGTCTTCATTTGGGCCCTTCTTATTCATGAATGCGACAATCTAATAGTTCCAAAGACTAAGATGAAGCTGTAGGATCTGACCTACAATTCCATGCATCCTTTCTCTTGGAACTGGGAGTGATGTTTGCCCTTTTCCAGCCACTAAGGACATCCCCAAACACCAACAACTTTTCAAACAGGACAAAAGTCCTTACAGTGAGTCCTGCCACCTCAGTCAGCACATTTTAATACATCCCTAGTAGTACCTAAATTGTCACTAATTAGATTACACTCTACTCTGGATTGTCTTTCTTTCCTCCAGATTTCTAGACTTGGGAAACCTTAGAGTAGAAACCTTGCCAGCAAAAGCCCATGTAAAGACACTGTGCAATTCATATTTTCTGGTTTACTTGTCAGTAGATCATCAGCCTCATTCAACAGAGGCTCAACATTATTCTTGAACTACTTTTTGCTACAGACAAATTGTTTGAAGACCCTGTTGTACAAGATATCTCTCACCAGTTTAATCGTCAGCCAAAGTTTGGGTTTCCTAATCTGATATCTGTGATGGACATTTTCTTAGTTGATGCAGTGTTCTTGTTTTCTTTTTTATTTTTCTTTGTTTTTTAATTTTTTTCTTTTCTTTTTTTTTTTTTTTTTTAATTTTTCAGCTTCCCCGGATCCTACATATAGGAGTTTACAGAAATCCAGCTGAAATCCACAGTAGTCTTTATCTCAATTTCTAAACCTCTATGTTCCTGGGACAGAGGCAAAAATCACTTTTTTTAATGTCAAATTTTCAGTATTCGCTGTCAGAGATCCTTCTTTCCATCCTCATTTCCAAAGCAGAGAAATCTGAATCAAAATATTCTGTATGAACATATTTCTCACATGATGATGCATGGATATATTTCATTACTGTAAGTGATCAGGAATAAATGTGGACTCATGAATGTACATGGAGAGATGTACATGCATTTCCCTCAACAGACTCTATGAAGAGAACAAACAAAAATGGCTTCAAAAAGAAAAATTAAATTGAACTGGGTAAGAATATAATGAAATTGAAGCTATTTTATAATAATAATAAAACATTAAAAAAATTCTTAGTATTTTTCTTACTTTTTCATTCATAGAATCATAGAGTCATAGAACAGTTAGGGTTGGAAAGGACCTTAGGATCATCTGGTTCCAACCCCCCTGCCATGAGCAGGGACACCACACAATAAACTATGTCGCCCAAGGCTCTGTCCAGCCTGGCCTTGAACATCGCCAGGGTTGGAGCATTCACAACTTCCTTGGGCAACCTATTCCAGTACCTCACCACCCTCACTGTGAAGAACTTCTTCCTTATATCTAACCTAAAGTTCCCCTGTTTAAGTTTAAAGCCATTACCCCTTGTCCTACCACTACAGTCACTGATGAAGATTCCCTCCCCAGCATCCTTGTAGGCCCCCTTCAAATACTGGAAGGCTGCTATGAGGTCTCCACGCAGTCTTCTCTTCTCCATTGTCTTCTCTTCTTCATTGTCTTTTTTGCATCATCCCAGCCTTTTACATAAGTATGTGATTATAATCTTTAAAATCATCGAGTGAGTCATGTAGATTGACATTTTGATTGCTATAATTTGTCTCAAAATAGGTTTTATCAAGACCAAAGGGTAGTTTTATAATTCACCAATATGGACTACTAAATAATTCATGCTGGCTCAATTTTGGCACTTAAATGTTTGTGGTTTTACTTTATTAAGTCTAAAATATATTTGATTGATTTCTCTCCCTTTCTAGATCATTATATTGGCCCCCATGTAATTGCTGTGACCAAGGAATGTCAGAAAAAAAGATTCATCTTTACAGAGTCCACTTCTGATAAGAAAGAAGGCTGCTTCAGGATTGCTTTACTGTCCCTAAAGAAAAACTGTTCATTTAAGCAGAAACAGCACACAGGCTCTTGCTTCTCCCTTAGAACAGTCAAACTATTAATTTCTGAATACTGCAAGCCATATAATCAATGAAAGTCATGATATTTCAGCCTAGCCATAGCAATAATGCAATGCAGTGATTACAGAAGTTGCATAAGGAGGAAATGGGGAAGTAGCATATATCTTAATTATTTCTTTTTTATCCATTAACAGGTGAAAAAAGTGGTATTCTGAGTTTCTCAGCTGTCCATAATTTTGTAAAGAATAAGAACAGGAAAACAATATTTGCTCCAATATCAGTATACTTTTCTGTAATTAAATAATCAGAAAAATATATTATTAACTACATCTAAAAGTACATTTTCAAGATAATATTTTGCTGTCTTATAAAATGTACCTCTTCAGAAAGAATGATAAATTTAATTTTGTTCTTCCACATCCTCTTTTAGTATTTGCATCAGTGTACTGCTGAAAAGAGGAATAAAATCTGTGTATTCACATTCTTTTTTTTCAAAGGAGACAGGAGAATTTGTGCAGAAATGTAAAGTAGAACCATGGACCTATGCTCTTTCTCGCATTTCTTTTTTTTTTTTTTAATTGAGAAGTAAATGAGACCATATTTATCACTGGAAGTATGTGAAAGGAATGCAATTCTGCCTGGCATGCGTATAGAAATACACAACTAAATCTAAATGCAATGTCCAAACAGGATGTGAACAACAACAATAATAAAACTGTACAGATTAAGTCCTATGCATGAAAGAAAAAAAAACAAAACCTGATGGAAAAGCTTTAGTAATTTCCAATTTTTCCCAATTTTTTAGATATAATATTGCTGAAATATAAAGGATTTAAAATAGAACTAGCTTGAGTAAACCGTGTGTTTAACTTATAAAATGACAACAGAGAGTGGAAAGTTATTTTGAAAAATTATAATAGCAAAAATAGTTTCTTGTCTAATTATTTATTAAATAAAAATTAATAAATTGGATAACAGTACAATACAGAAATCTATGTACTATATTTTTATCTTCAGAAAGCAGTCTTCATTCTAAGCAAGGAACAGGTTGATGCCTTTTTTATCTTTAAAAATGATATGGTTTTTGCCTTTTCATTTCCTCATAAGTGGATTGTATCATAAAGGAATAAAAAGGATCCTGTTTTCCTTCTCTTTGTAAAGAATGTACTTAAATGACACTGAGACTGAATTTAAATACATATTTTGGATTTCAATGAGTTCTCTGTGCTCCCTACTCCACATACCATTCCGTCAAATCTAATAATAATTTATTAAATACAATAATATTTAAAGAGTCCAGTAAGGCTAAATTATGGGGTGGCACAAAATTTTCAAATTAAATAATCAGAAATTACAATGAACATGTTATTCAGACTATGACTTTTTGTCTTTCCAGCTCAATATTTCTGTTTAATCTTAACCATAACATCTTAGACTCATCAAGCAGGAACATGTGTAAATATGATTTTGTTTTAATGATAGATGTTTACTGTATGCAGTCATCTTGTTTGCTGACATAAAATCAAAAACATAAAATCAAAGCAAATGTCATTAAACACTGGGAATCAGTAAATGTTCTGCAAACAGTGCTTGCAGAAGCAACCAGAATATTTACCTCTTCTATCTGTGATGCTTTAATGAATTCAGAATGTGCATTTCAGTGATTGCCATCCAGTGAGTGAGGTTCATTGATCTGTTGGAGTCTACTTGGAGAGTGAGAATTAGTATGCATTTTGGACTTCTTCAAAACTATAGCTTTTGAAACTAAAAAGTAAACTTTTAGTTAAAAGTAATCTGCTTGCACAGACCCAGGTTTGTGGGGATTTGTGTTTTGTCGGGTTTTTTTGGGGGTGGGGGTATTATTGTTGTGGTGGGTTTGTGGGTTTGGGATTTTTTTTCTTTTTGGTTTGGTTTGGTTTTGTGTGTGTGTGTGTGAGCATTTATTTTCCAAACAAGTCACATTCATGAAAGTGTTGCAGCTGCAGCCTATTCAGTGGACCAAAGCATATAAACAAAGCCACTAATTGTTTGATGGATTGCAGTGTTGGTTGTGTGAATACATAGTGGTGTTTTATAGGCTTTCTATAGACTGTAAAAGGTATGAGATTTTTCAGATAATGGATGTTGCATATTTTTATTCCTATAAGGACTTTATTCAGTCGCTAGTCATGCTGCTTGGTTTCCATTAGGTCTTTTTGGTTGGATGGGAAGTCATGGTATGGGTAAGTAGGAACAAAGGACTAGGTTTACCAAAGATTTAAAAGTGAGCTTCCACCTACCAGGCACTGATCTTTTAAATTATAATCTTCAAAACAGAAGGAATTTGATATCTGCCTACAAGAAAATTCAAATAGATCTGTGGGACAAAAATGGTGATTTTGTAGAAGTATAATTTTTTTCTAGTGTGTTGTCATACACCCAAATATATACACTTCAACAAGTCCCCCATCAGATAAAGACAGGTACCACAGCATACATTTTTGACATGTATATATGCTCACTAAAGATGCTAAACGCTAAAATTGAACTAGACCACAATGCTGTTATTAGCAAAGATCTTTCATAACTGCATAACACAAATCAGGGAATATACCTGAAAAACAGACTGCAGCCTGTTCTCACAGACTTGCACAAATGCAGACATGTACATTGGCGCATGACGGAAAGTAACTATACAGCATTTCAGCAAAAGTGTGAAAAGAAAGAGCTTACTCTTTTTTTAATTTTTTTTTTTTTTTAGGACTAAGGAATACAGTAGTATAAAAGCCATGTTAACAATTATTAAGGTAATCAAACTCCAGTATTATGTAGAGGTTTTAAAAACACATTTTTTTCCAGTAATTCAGAAGGTGATTTCTCATGAAGAAATGCAGCATGACCACTCAAAATAAATCACTGTATGCATATTTTGAAGGCAGCAAAGGAAATGTTTATTTGTGAGCATGTAGTGAGATGTCATGGTTTAAGCCCAGCTGGTAACTCAGAACCACGCAGCTGATTGCTCACTCCCCACCTTCATCCTCCCCATGCTCCCGGAGGGATGGGGAGGAGAATCAAAAGAATGTAATTCCCACAGGCTGAGATAACAGCTGTCCAGTAACTAGGGTATAATACAAAACCACTACTGCTACCACCAATAATAATAATGATAAGAGAAATAACAAGGGGAGACGATACAATTGCTCTCCTCCCTCTGACCAATATCCAGTCCAACCCAAGCAGCAATCTGGGCCTTCTGGGTAACTCCCCCCAGTTTATATACTGGGCATGATGTGCCATGGTATGGAATACCCCTTTGGCCAGTTTGGGTCAGGCGTCCTGTCTCTGCTTTCTCCCAGCTTCCCCTCCTCCCTGGCAGAGCATGAGACTGAGAAAGTCCTTGGTCAGTGTAAACATTACTTAGCAACAACTAAAAACGTTGGTGTTATCAGTGTTGTTCCCAGGCTGAAAGTCAAAAACACAGCACTGCACCAGCTACTAAGAAGAAAAATGACTGCTATAGCTGAACCCAGGACATGAGTTCACTAAGGCACACACAGCAAAATGGTAACAGGATTTGAAGAACAGACTACCCAGTTTTATGACTAACAATAATCAGTCATACATTCTAAAATAAGAGCAATCTCATTTTAAGCTTTGGGGCATACGTCCTGGTTTAAGCGTTCAGCGTAGTTTAGTCTCTGTATTGTAGAGAAAAGGTTTTTCCCTGTAGCACAGCAGTGCAGGATTGGCCAGATGCATTATGGGACTTGGGGGGTTCTGTAATACCATGATATTGTACTTGATGAAGCTGGTTTCAATCAATGGCACACCATAATACTTGAAAAAATAAATGGCATATATTATAGTATTTGAATATACATACAACTATGGCAAAGTGCTGCTGCAGCTAGCAAAACCAGACAAGTAAGCTCCTTGAAATTCACAGCCTTATTATGCCAGCTGGATTCTTTATGAAGGGTTGCCACATCAACACTGTGGCACTAAGCTGATGAGAAATTAAATTCACAGGACTGTGCTATATGAAGAAAAAAGATGTATGTAAGACACTGATAAAGCAACATATTAGATAAGAAATTAAGCTATTTCAATGTGGGTTTCATGTAATGTATATTCTTAAAATAAATATTTTCTTTTATTTTTTTAAATTTCTTTATTCTGATATGGTTTGTATTTTGGAGATGACACATCTTAAACAATCAAAATGCCTGAATATTAAGCAATTTTTTTTTGTTTGTTAAAAAAAATATTTCAGATTAGGTTAAACATGATGTTTATAAATTTTTTTGATTAAGAATAGGAAGGAAAGGGAAAAACAATCTTCAAATTAAAATCGGCAATTTTGTAATATTTAATTTGTAGTGTTCTTTTAAACAAAAGAATCTAATCTTAGTCTTTGAATTCAGAATATAACTGTTATTGCATTTTGAATTAGGAGGTAGGTGGAAATGTAATGAGGATGTAGGAGAAGGAAATCCTCTCATAAATACGTAGATAATGATTATGATTTTCATTTCACCTATAAATAGGGAATCTCGAAGTTATATGGAAGATTGCTCAAGTATGAACACTGGCATTTTTGGTGGCTGAAGTGTGCTATGAGGTGTAGCATTTACACGTAGTACTTTGACCTGGACATGATGAAGGCATAAATCACTATGGCAGGATAACATGCAGACACCTGAACTAACAAAGGCATGTGTCATGGGGGGAACACCCAAAAATAGTGTGTGCAGGAAAAGTGCAATCATTAGAGGATGAAGCATATTGGAGGTATGAGCCAATTCTCTATGGCTTAGTGTAAAATGGCTTGTGAACTAAACTCTATTCTTGGCGTACTTGTTCTGCCATTTCTTTTGGATTACTTAGCAATGTTGATGACTCAGAAATTCAATAATGAAGAGAAGCTTTTTTTCTACATATACAGGCTAGGATGCAGTCTCATTATGATAACTGATGGAATAGCTTCTCAAACCGTGTACTGACATATACATTCAATTTCAAGATAAGAAGATTTCAGCATGTGAACTCTGACTAGTGTTTTTCCCTCTCTTGACACAGTGGGAAAACTAAGAGGAGGAAGGGGAATCTTTTCATATTTGAAAAAAGTGTATCTGAAACACAGAATTTCCAATGCTCCACACCTTGTATTTAACATAAGGAAGAGTGAGTTCCAAAACAATCTTTTCTGTCCTTCAGCAGCATTATCTTTGCTTATGGTTATATACGCAGTGAATAGACATTTTTCTTGTCTGTCTGGAATTGTAAGGAAGAAGACTGGACCCTGAACATCAATGCTCCACTACCAGCAAACATATCAATAGACGTTTTTAAATGTTTAAACTGTGAGCTTTGTAAAGTTCTCAAAGGGCATCTTGAACAGAAAGATGACAAGGCTGGCTATTGAACTACTCCTTCTTCCATAGGTGTATTTGATAATAGTAATTAATGAAGAACAGTAGAATAAACATAAAGAACAATACAAACCAAGATTGTTTTGCAAGCTATTAAAAATACTATTCAAGTATCTTATTTAAAGAAATGATTCAATCATTCTTGATTCATCAAAACACTCATTCAACAGCTTAAATATAAAAACATATTTAAGATCCAGAGAAAGTAGCAATTAGCCACATGATTTATGCTGAGCATCTATCTAGGTTCTTTGAAGAATAGAGATGGTTTTCTGAAGTGAGACCTTTTCCAACAAAACGGTGGATGAATTAAGAAATCTGGGATTCATATTTGACAGAGAGGAACAAGAATTGACTATGTTGAGGGAAAGTCTGTTAGAGGAAATTTATTTTATGATTGATTTCAAACTCTCTTGGTCCAACAATGTTCCATTTGTTGAAGGAGAGCACAAGGACATACTATTTATCTACGTTCAAATTCATGGAAATAATATCTAATGTATTCAGTATAAATCATGGTAAACTGTCAGGATGAAAATCACAGAGAGTATTTTTCAGATCATTCTGCTTCAGACCAATCATTAAGCTGACACACATTTCATTTCAGGTTTGTATTTTTAAATACTTACAACAGCTGTGTGCTAGAGATTTATGGATTTTAATTTTCAATATATCATGAATAATGAACATTGAATATTTAATATTTTGTATATAATTCTCCGTCATACTTTAGAAGGGTTCAAAAAAAGAGAGATAGACTGTCTTTTTCATTTTAAGTTTTCATTTCCATCAAGCTCTTGGTAAAAGGTTGAAGTGATGGGTATTTAGAAAAAGGAAATTGTACAACCAAACAAATGTTGAAGGTCTGTTGGGGTTTTTTTAACAAAAAATTATATCAAGTTCTCAGTAAAAGCTATAATATTTTGAAATACATTTATTCAGCACAATGTAATGAAGGTATTATAAGGAAGTAATACAGTGGCATACATAATGATAAATTGGGTATACTTTGAAATCTACTTACTATGATAAAAACATGGAAAAAACCCACAACAAACCAAGCCAAAACCAAAATGAGGGAGAAGATCAGTGTGGTGAAAGAATGAATCAGCATATAGATCTTATTTTATTTCAGCTGTCTGTTTCACTTCCTTTAGTGTTAACACAAGCTATTTTTATGTCTTGTGTACTCTTTGCCTGTTATAAACAGCTACACTCCTGCTTGATCTTATGTAAAATACCACTAGTTTGAAGAAAGAGAAATAAATTATATGCTTGAATAATCAGCAGTAAAAAGCAATCAATAGGGAAAAGAAGGACTGCTTAGAGGAAACAAGTAGGTATTCTTCATTGATATTTCTGATCAGTATTCATTACTCCTTAATTCCTTAGATGTTCTGAGTTTAGTATCCTAGAAAGAAAAGAAGATAAGAAAAATACAGGTTTTAATAATTATGTTTACTGTGTTCAAAAGCAGAGCCCGGAACATCCACTCCCTAAAGAAAATAAGAGCATAAATAGGTAAAAAAAAAAAAATAATAATAGTATTTTATGTGTAAGTTTATGTGTGATACTCATTAGATAGAAAATTAATCTAAAAAGTGCAGATGTATGAACATGTGATATGATATTCCCAACACACATATAGGGAAGTTTAAATAAACCAGCTATATATGCAAATATTATTTAAATCTGGTGATTTATTTCAGAATGTCATAGCAGTTAATTTAGAACAGTATTTTAGAAATGGGTCAACTTGCCACCTCTTTCTTCTCTTATTATTTTGGTAATTATGAAGTTAAAGATAGAAAGTTCAAATGTTACAGAATCACGGCTACATCACAAATTGAAACTAATTTGAATGGGTCAGAGGACAGATGTGTTGCAGCTGGAACTTTTGAAAAATACCCCAAAAACTTTTATTTGTACTGTGAATTTGTCCTAGTAGGAAATAAGAAATGGAATCTTGACAATTACAGTATACACTCTTCTAAGAAATGCTTAGGAAAGAAAAATGATCTCATTCAATATCATGCAACAAAACAATATCACACACAAAATAGTATCATTCCAAAATAAATAGTTTTGAGGATACATATTCAGAGATAGAAGAAATTATATTTCAGTGGCATCTGAAACAGTAAATTAGATGAAGGCTATTTCCATTAAGCAGCATTCAAGCACATATTGTAAAAAAAAAATTCCTGATCACTAGCTTCTAGTCTCAATAAATTGCAGAAAAACACTGGGAATTGAATTGCGGAGTGAAGGCATGCTTTACAGGATGCTAAATAACAGATTAGAAGAAAAATTTTGATCTCACTGGATTGAAGATACCCACAAAATATCTACGTATTCAGTGCTGTCTTCTAGACCCTTGTTAGAAAGGAACACTCATTATAAAGAAAATGTCCAACCAGATGAATTGGACCAATAGTGTGTTTTCTCTTAATTAATACATACTTCTCTGGATTTTATTCTATATAAAGCATTAAGCAAAACTGCCTTAAGAATTCAAGATTCCAAAACTTGTAATGAAAATTCAATGGGATTTAAGCTCTATGCAGGTCTTAAAAGAATAGTCACAAGTACTTCAGTGTTACTTTAATTTCAATTCCCAACTCTGTGGAATTCGGAACATTCAATAAGGCACCAAAAATGAGGTTCTGCCTCACTGTTGTGAAACTGGTGGTTATGGTTGCTGAAAGAATCACCATCAGAGATATTAGCAAAAGTAAATTTAATATGAATTTATAAATGTGTGCTTCGACAGAATTTGATGGCAAGGTTCACTCTATTAAATGTAAAAAGAGATTGTGTCAGAATTGGCCATGATTTATACAGGATTGGGTTAAAGTGATTTACACAGATTGGACTGAAATGTTGTGTATAGAAACCAGAAACACAGAGGAATAAGGAAGATCATGAAAAAGGTGTTTTTTCCCAACTTTTTAACCCTTTTTATCAAATATAAAATATTTTTCCTTTGTCAGTGGACATTCAAAACATGAAAATGTTCCCAGGACTCCAGACAAATCCTGTAAAATAAACAGATAAATAATGGAGAAGTATCTATGTGAATTCATTTTCCACTGACCACTCTGATCACAGAGTTATAGAGTCAGATTCTTAATAAATGTTAAGGATTTAAAACCAAAAGCAGAATTTTAAAAACTGATTTCCCATTTATTCTGCATGAAGAGAGTGTTCACTCATCTTTGTGAATTAAAATATCCATATATTGTTATCATATTAGAGACATCCTCAGCCATCTGTAGCTATCCTCTATTTTGTTTCATGAAGAGTTTCTGACTGCTTTACTAATACTATTTAGGATAACTGATCAAATTCCATTTAAATTAACAGTTATTCAGAGCAAAGTGCTTCAAATAACTCCAAGATAACTTCATCATGAAATTTGTAAAACAACTAAAACCAGCTAAAAACCACATTTGAAAAATGTTTATCTGGTTTTAGAAAGCAGAACCATGAGGCATTTGAAAAACCCAAACATTCTTCCTGATTGATCAGGATTTTTTTTCCCTGTATATATTAGTCTTTTATTCCAGGATGGTGATTTTTAATTTCTCTTTTTTTTTTTTTTTTTTTACTCCTTGGATGTAGTTGAATGTAGTTTAATCCTGCTATGCAGTTTAATCCTGGTTGCAGTTTAATGACAAAAACTTTTCTCATGATGATCTTAACCTAGATAAATGCAGTATCCATTTGCTTAGAATAGGGAGACATGCCTTTATTTCTAATACAACCTGAATCATTACCTCAGTCAGTCTGTTAGATACTGGAAATCTGATCACTACAGGGTTAGAATAAGTGCAATGTTTCTCCATATGTCTTACAGGAAGCATTACCTTTTCACTTTCTTGTCCTCCTCCCTTCTTCTAATTTTTTTGTTTTTCATTTCAAGAGGATGGAGGTTGACCTTTTTTTGGTGTTGGATGGAGTTCTATGATAAGGAACTCTCTTCTTTGTGCAGAGTAATTTTGCACAGAAATGACAGGCCACGTATAGCTTTGGGAATCTGTGTCTTTCCTGCATATAGCAATAGTTTTCAGTGAAGCTGATACTGATAAGGATCAACACTAATAATATGCCTTACCTCATAGTTACCACATTTGACTTAGAAAAGAATTCTCAATCAACATCAGTCTGAACTATCTAAACTGTCACCCACATTACTTTTTCCTTCCCTTTTCCTTCCCTTTCCCTTCTTTTTCCTTTCCCCTTTCTTTTCATTTCCTTATTTAATTTCATTTTTGTATTTTATCTTTTTTTTTCTTCTTTCCACACTAGTTAACTCCAGTGAAATGAATGGAATAATTCATTATGTGTATCAGAGAGAAAAGGAGAATCAGGATCTTTGCTTTGTAGAAAATTTGTTACTATTTACAATCCTTTCTAGGAGCTTCATGCAATTTATTACTCTCTTTGGTTGTTGTGATGGTAAATTACAAAGTGTTTCTCATAGAAGTGTTAAAGATCTCACATAATTCAAGTTATATGCATGAAATAAATTTTTAGTTCTTTCAGGCTTTGTTATTTAATCAAGTAATTGCCATACTTACAGATTTTGTTAGTATGCCTCAGCAAGATTTGTATTGGTAAGAGTTTAATTTACTTATGGAATTTCCAATTCTTTTATATGTCACACAATTCTTCTACCCTGGCAATGAAACAGTGTTTGTAATGAGCTTGAAAAGCTCTTTCAGATGATTGATGTAATATAAATATTAACCTGAATATGTGTTGTTTTGGGTTTTTTTTTTTCAAAACAATACAATGTAATCAGTTATTTAAGAATTATCTATTCAAAAGCAATGATCTGCAACAGTGTCAGCTAAGAAAAGTGTCAAACAAGACTAAGCATGTTTAGCAAGCAGTGGTTAGTGCCAGAGGTCTGTGTGTAAGTATGGGATAAAGAGCAAAAAATTGGTATTTAAGGTATAGAAAAAAAAGAAAATTTAGTATCAATTTTTCCTCTATTGCGATTCATCTTAGACCCAGATATTCAATATCACTATTTCTTCCAGATGACTCTTACAACTTTAATAAAACTTTACTAAAAATGCAGAAATTTTTATTTATATACACACCTAAAAATGTTCTGTTGAAATTGTGCTAATGAGATAAAACATACAGTGAATTAACTAAATATAATGTTGTACCCAAATATCAAAACCTTTTCTTTTTTAAAAAAGGCTACAGCTTGAAAGCTGAACATAAGTACAGTACGGCTGTTGTTGTTTTGGGTTTTTTTTATTTCAAAACAGAAGACTATCTACTCAAATTTATGCTGCCATCAATAATTTTAAGGATCTAAAGGATCTAATATAATGTACAGTGACACGTGTAGTCAGATATACCATGTAACAGTTTTATAAAAAATGGATGTGAAAAAGAGGCAACCAGGAGCCTGTTGATGTAAATCTTTACATCTATTTCACATTGGTGTTGAAGCCTACCAAAAGTGTCTAGGAAAAAGAAATAAGTCTATTTTATTTTTTTTTTTAATTTGCAATGTGAGATAATCTTTTAAGTATACAATGCTTATGGATGTATTGAGTATGAATGTATACTTCAGTTGACAAACTCCATTTCAGGCTCCGTGACATTAATTCACAAATAATAGAGGTACAGTCGTTCATATAAACCATAATGGTATGTATTTCTGTGATACTAAAAAAGTGAGAAAAAAGTCTACATAAAGATGGCTTAACTTTCATTCTGTTTTTATCAAACATATGTGTGTTAAAACCATTACTGATCAATGTTTTCCATCTTACAAGAAATTTTGACTCCAGTTTAAATACAACTACATGATAAAGCTTCAAGAGAAACAATCTTGCAAATTTATGCAACTGCTTCCAATTAAAACTAAGTTTAATAAACCTTGTTCTTTCTGAAATCATATTTTAATAGAAGTAGTTCATAACATTAACACTGAGTTGTCTTAACTGAATTTCTTATTTTGTTGACCTATAATACTAATATTTTACATGTCAACTATGGATTAATTTTTATAACTTTAATTTTTACAATTATGATTTAATAGTCGGATTTTACTATTTGACTATTCGACTATTCAAGTTTGACTATTATGACTTACATTTTCTTCTTAGGAAAAAATGTATGCAAAAAGAAAGATTTGAAATAAGGAATTTAAGGGAAATACTGCTTAAAAACACTAAAAGATGAAGAGTTTGGGAATATTATTTGTCAGATTGTGAATTCCATTTTGTTTCACAGGCTGTACATTTTGTTGTAACCTTCGTATGCTATTTCTACATCATGCTATAATTACCTTTAGGCTTTGGCACAACAATTTTGTAGTAAAATTTGGTACAGATAAAATACTGAGAAAGGTGATGGAACAATCAAGAGTCATTAATGATGAATGACCAATACTGCTGAATCTATGGGTTTTTGACTGGGCCAGTGACTTTGAATGATATTCTGTATAAAAGTCAGGGGTTGGAGTGAAGCCGTTGATTTCCCCAGTGAAATTGTTTAGGGTTATTGCTTTCTAAACAAGGGATGGATTACTATGACATGGAGGAAAAACAGATCAAGATTCAGAAGAGCAATCAGCTCCATTAATGGTTTTGATTTTTTCTTGGACTTACAACTCTCTGGCACCATACAAGGTGAAAGCATCAGAGATTAATAAATGCTTTTGTAAGTCTGCTGTCATTGTCTTTCTATTAAATGCACAGAAAGGCTTTAACTAGAACTGGAATCTCTAGGAAAAATGTCTGAGGAGTGGAATGCTCAGGAAGGCTATGAGACTCCTCTTGAGATTTAAGATTGCTAGCAGTTGAGAAGGGTAGACCTTCTAACTAAGGAAATCTCTAGCAAGAATGGAAAAGCTTACCAGCAAATGCATACAATACATGGATGGACTCCCAGCAGACTGAATTCCATCAAGAAAAAGCAATTCTGTAAGGTCAGAAGTATAGCAATAGAGGTTCATCTAATATTTAGGAGATCTATTTCTGTCCCTGAGACAAAAACATTTTTGTTTGGATTTCACGTTTTGTTTATTTTCCACTTTTGAATCAATCGTGACAACAGTTATGATTACTACTTATTAAAAAAAAAAAGGGGGGGGGGGGGGGGAGAGAAAAAAATAGATCTGTTGTCCTAAAATCCTGGTCTTACATACTGTGTAATAAGGAACCTTTTAGTTGCTAGAGAAAACTGAACAAACAAACAAAAAATATAATGGAGCTACATGCATGATTAAAAAGTGTTTACCTGTAGTTTGAGAATCCACAATTGTGCTAATTGTGTATCCTCCCAGTTTGTGTCTTCCTTCTGGAGATGATGATCCCAACCGTACCATTATAGAGGCATAAAGTTACTATGATAATTCACCTTATTAAGGTCATTTTAGGAACAGGGAGAGGGTTTCCTCTATGTCACCAAAGATCCTTATTCAGGATTTTGCCTGGGATCTCCTGTCACTGTAGCATGCAGACCGCGCATGGTACTAGGATATTTAATCTGCACTTGTTTGTGTATCTGGTTTTTAAGACTGCTTTCCACACAAGTGTTCCCATAATGTAAGATTTTCCCTGTTATGACTCTCCCACCATAAAGACAGATTTAGATCATTTCAACTAAATCTGTGGGAGTTATTCATGATTTGGAAGAAAGTGTGAAGCTGTAAAAATAATTCCCATCTTTTTTTCTCAAGAATTGTGCAGGTGTGTGACATTTATGCTAGAATAAATGTCAGTGGATTAGTTGGTGGCAGTAGGGATCCGCAAGATAAATATTTTTTGCTATATCAGCATAGCATAGAATGTTCTTTGCATATACTCACTCCTTCTGTATTATGTCAAGCCTTTCTCCATTTGAAAAGCTTCACACAGAACATAATAACTGAACACATAAGGTGTAGTACTGTAGTGGGTTTGCATGGCAAGGTTTTGGTATCAGGGGGGCTACAGGTGTGTCTTCTGTGAGAAGTTGCTAGAAGCTTTCCCCATGTCCGATAGAGCCAATGTCAGATGACTCAAAGACTGACCACTGCTGGCCAAGGCTGAGCCCATCAGTGATGGTGGTAGCACCTCTACAAGAATGTGAGAGAAACAGTTCTGCAGACACCAAGGTCACTGAAGAAGGAGGGAAGGAGGTGCTCCAGGGGCTGGAGCATTTTCCTGCAGTCTGTGGTGCAGACTGTAGTGAGGCAGGCTGTCCCCCTGCAGCTCATGGAGGTCCACAATGGAGCAGATATCTACCTGGAGCCTGTGGAAGACCCCACGATGGAGCAAGTGGATCTTCCATGAAGGAGGCTGTGACCCTGTGGTGATCACAGTGGAGGAGGTTTGCTGGCAGGACCTGTGGCCCCGCAAGGAACCCACGCTGAAGCAGTCTGTTCCTGAAGAACTTGCAGCCCCTTGGGAAGGATTCATGTTGGTGAAGTTCATGGACAACTGTGTCCTGTGGGAGGGACTCCATGCTGGAGCACCAGAAGAGTGTGAGGAGTCCTCCCCCTGAGGAGGAAGAAACAGCAGAGACAATGTGTGACGAACTGACCAAAACCCCCATCCCCTGTCCCCCTGCACCACTGAGGGAAGGAGATAGAGAATTCAGGAGTAAAGTTGAGCCCAGGAAGAAGGGAGGGGTAGGGGGAAGGTGTTTTCAATATTTAGTTTCATCTCTCATTATACTACTCTGACTTGACTAGTAATAAATTAAAATTATTTCCCCAAGTTGAACCTGTTTTGCCAGTGATGGTAATTGGTGAGTGATCTCTCCCTGTCCTTATCTCAACCCATGAGCCTTTCATTAAATTCTCCCTTCCTCAGGGGAAGGGGAGTGTTAGAGTGCCTTTGGTGGGCACCTGGCATTCAGCTAAGGTCAACCCACTGTAAGTACTTCTGAAGATATTTTTATGGTTATATTGAAAAACAATTCAAAGGTCACTAAAACCCCAGCAACCAATCTATTACTTGACATTCAGAAAGCTGTTAAGTGGGTGGTAACAATGTCACCAGGTCCTGCCTCAAACCAAGTAACTCATTTTCAGTCATTTTTATTGTCAAAGTATAAATCAATAAATAATTATGATAAAAAAAATACTTCTAAAACATTTCTGTGTTCAACAGATATTTTTAATTCTAAAAAACATTTTCATGTGAAAATACATAGCATCAGGTACTCTGAAGAAAGCATGGCAACCTTCAAATAAATTATTAGCTGTTAATGACACTTTGAACTGGAATGAAGTTTATTTACTTCTGTTATCATCCCCAGTTTATTTTATAGGTAAAAACAGCTACTGAAGCCTGACATATGCATATGATATAGTATGTTGAAAAGGCCTTGGAAATCTCAGGATATTTTAATTTATACTGTGAAAAGAAGCTAGCATATCGTGGCATTTTGCATGTCAAATTAACTAGGAAGTGGGCAGTCCTGTTATGTTTGAAATGAAAAAACTGTATTAGACTGTAAAAAAGTGAAAACAAATAATGATAACAGACCCTCAACAGAGCCAGTAAGATATAAAGCAGAATTTGGGGGGGCGGGGGAGGGGAGAGGGGGAGAAAATTAAAAAAAAGACTGGGAAAACCTAGATGGGCACCTTGACTCAGACTGCGATTTTGGTACTCATGGAAGAATGTGACAATTGATGTGAATAACAACTGGATAATATTAAATGATACAAAAGCTAAATGTAATGTTAAATGTCATTCAGTTAAGTGAAAACTCCTAGTTTTAATAAATATGAATGACCAAGTTTTTTCCTCCCTCAGATTGCCAAGCTCTTCAGTATCACATAAACTTGAAACTCCACTGTGAACCCATAAAGAATATTTAATTTTTTTAACATTTAGAAAATTATTTTCTATACCATCCTTCCATGGTATGATGAGACTGTTATGTGTTTGTAGGATTTTTTTTTTTTTACTTTCTCCATACCACAATACATAGTTTGCTTACTAATCCATACAAACACTTTAGTCTTAAAAATTCACAGCAGTACTCCAATAGCACATCATAGTTTTGTTTTTGTTTATTCTGGGGTATTTTAATATTTTGAACAAAAATATTCAGTTTCATGTACTTATTTTTTTTATTGCTTGTGTTCTGCTATGGAAAAGGGGAACGAGGAGGCAAAAATGACCATTCCTGTTGACTGGAAAGTAGCATTTGTTACATGGTTATCTATGATGACACAGTATCTTAGTCTCAGCGGTCCCCTGAAGACATTGAAAATAAAAAGGAAGTTGAGAAAATTATGTCAAAATAAACAGTAGACCTAAGACTGGTTAAATCAACTAAGGGATTTAGATATCTAGGAAAGACCTTAATAGGATTTGAAGTTCAAAGTCAGAAAGTGTCATTAGAAAATTCAAATAATGACCAAATTTTAATTTGTTTACAGTAATATATTATTCTCAAAACCACAGAATGGCTCAGTTTGGAAGTAACCCTGAAGGTCATATTGCCCAACCCCCCTGCTCAAGTAGGGCCACCTATAGGCAGTTGCCCAAGACCATGCCCAAACAGCTTTTGAATATCTCCAAGGATGGAGAATCACAGCTTCCCTGACTAACCTGTGCCAGCGCTCAGTCACAGTCAGAATGAAAAACTGTTTCCTGATGTGGAGGGGGATCCTCCTCTATTTGTTTGTGCTCACTGCCACTTGTCCTGTCACTGGGCATCACTGAAGAGAGCCTGGCTCCCTCTTCTTTGCACATTCCCTGCAGGTATTTATACATATTAATAAGACACACACATACCCACCTCGCGAACCTTCTCAAGGCCAGTTACAGCCTTTCCTCATAGGAGAGATGCTCTAGTCCCCCCATCATCTTCTTGGCCCTTTGCTGGACTTTCTCCAGTATGTCTATGTCTCTCTGGGGAGCCTAGAACTGGATGTAGCACTCCAAATGTGGCCTTACCATGGCTGAGTAAAGGGAAGGACCACTTCCCTCGACCTGCTGGCAGTACTTTGCCTAATGCAGCCCAGCACACAATTAGCTTTCTTTGCAGCAAAGGCACATTGGCTGCTCATGTTCAACTTAATCTCCACCAGGACCCAGAGGTCCTTTCCTGCCAAAATGCTTTCCAACTGTGTGGCTCCCAGTATATATTCATGCCTGGGGTTGTTCCTCCCCATGTGCAGAACATTGCACTTCCCCTTATTGAACTTCATGAGATTCTCATCATCCCATTTCTCTAGCCTATTGAGATCCCTCTGGATGACAGCATGATCCTCTGGCCTATCAGCTACTCCTCCCAGTTTTGTGTCATCAGCAGACTTGGTAAGCATACACTCTGCTCCATCATACAGATTCTTAATGAAGATGTTAAACAGGTGTGCTGACTACTCCTGCTGATTTTCTTGTCATTCATGTGCTGGGAAATGGTTTCCAGGATTAGCTGCTATATCAACTTCCCAGGGATTGGGGTGAGGCCAACTGGCCTTTACTTGCCTGAGTCCTATGGGATAACGCATTGTTATCTAAACTTACTAGATATCTGCTTTTAACATTTTCAGGCACTTAAGACAGAGTAAATTGGTTAAATATCAGTGTTCTAGATCACCTGAGAAATGTGCTGCAAGACTGGCAGTTATGATGCCTATAGCATACTTTTGTCCTTTTGGAATCAGACTTACAGTCCCAGAGAAACACTGTAGAGCAGTAGATGCAGATGTGATAGGTTATTAAATGAGTTAGATGTCTGTAAATATTGAACCTATTGACTGAACTGAGAATAGTGGGACCCTAGAGACTTGATGGACATAGAAACTAAAAAGTTCAGACATGGATGTTTACATAGCAGGAACACAAATAATTTAACATTTCTATATTTTGATATGCATTGAAAACTCCATCCTGTTTTTTCCCTAATACAGTGTATTTTATGCTTTGTACTTTTTTCTTAATTTGAAAGTTTAACTGGTAATCTCAATATTCCATTCAAAAAATGGTCCCACTGGCTTTCAATAATACCAATTACAAAGTATGCCTATTCATAAATATTTTAAAATTTTGGTTGTTTGGTGATTTTGTTTGTTGCTTTTTTTTTTTTTTTATTATTATTCCCTTTTGACTCTTTCTGGAAGAATTAAGTGAATTTAGCTTCCATTACACAGTTTTAAATTACAGTATGAAGAACAAGAAGAATTTAATTGCATCTGATCTACAAAGATTCAATTTTACTCTACAATCTTGACAAATATTATATGAGTTGTTCAGTTTCCCCGAATACAAACAGGTACAATCATCACATTAGCCTTACGAAGTAACTAACTGCTGATGTAGTACAGCCTACCACTAAGTATAGATAGCTTGCAAAATCAGCACGGGTAATCAAATGAGGTGGCTGTTCTAGAATTATTATTGCACAATCATTCTGAGAAAAATCAGGATACAAATTGTTTGCTTAAAATTAAACCCATACAATAAAAAGTGAAAACAAATACACAGTTAATATAAAAAAAAAACCAGTACATAGAAATTATAGTTAGTAGTCATATTTTTTTTAAAGCTTATATAAGCTATTAGGAAACACATAGTTAACTTTATACGTACTTTCAATATTATTTGTTAATTCTCATTTTATCAGTCACTAGCATTGAAAAAAATGTTGAGAAACATATTGCAAATTAACATAAATTTATCAATAATTCCCAGCTGCTAAAATTCCATTATGCATACATAGATGAAGCACTTCTGAGATCTACAAAGTTCTTTCTACATTTTGCTGTACAAATTTATCACAGGAGGATCTTAAAAGCAATTTGATTAGGACAAACATAAACAAATCTGGACATGTGTCTGAAAATACTTTTTTGATTATAGTGGCTTAAAAAGACAAACTTACTCTTCTATAACTCTGTGCTATTGGTTCTTTCCTTTTTCCTTTGTGGTATCTCCTTATATAGAGGGAACTGCCAATCTTATAATTTGATTGAAGGCTCCAACCCTATCAAATCCTCAGTCAATCCTCTTTCAAATCAATGAATTGACACACTACTTTATCAGTGTGTTTGCATGTATATAAATGTATACATATACTTCTATCTCTAGCTGGAAAACAATGGGAGTATCCATGGCCACTAATTGAAAAACATTTTCTAATTCTAGAAAATGATGAGTCGAAATCTTTCTCGAGCTGTTATAGAACTTTACTTGAAGTGAAGCATTCTTTTGTGGTGCACAATCCTTATAAATTACCCCAGAGCTCAGTGACCACCATAAACTGAGTTGTCCTTCCCCTCCCAGACTCAAATTAATTGTAAAGGGATGGTATTCAGTGCCAGTATTTCCAGCACTGAGGAGTTTGAAGTCTTCGCATGTCAGCATAGTCACCCTTCACAAGAAGCAGGAGTTGCAAATCATATGGAGATATACTTTACGTAATTCCCATAGTTTCTTGCCTCAGAGTATGTGGAGCCACACCAGGAAGGTGCTGACAACATCTTGTAACTTGACCCAAACAAAGGAAAACAGACTTTCCCCTTGCACTGGCTTGTTCACAAGTTATTAGTCACACATAAGTATTTGAAAGAAAACAGGAAAAACAATTTGTGACATGACAGTTTCAACTAGAACCATTAATTCACAGAACGCAGACAATAAGGTGTTTTTATGTTCATGTTTGTGAAATACTTAGGGAATGCACCTACTTTTTCAAAAAATTAATATTTCATGAATTCTTAAGAGATGATGACATCAAAATCTTTTGACAAGCATAGCAAAATCTTCATTTAATGTAAAACATTATAATTATACATGCTATTTAATGTTTCAATCAATCAAACCTATTATAAAGTCCTGCATGATTTACTAGTGCTTTTTTTTTTTTTTTTTGCATCTGGTTAAGATAAATGTAGTCATATTTTCCCTAAAGTTTTAAATCAACTATATCATTCTCAGACTGTATTTTTAGGTACAACAAAATTCTGTTTTGAGTTCAGAGCTGAGTCACTGAGTGAAACACCTATTAACATAAAACAAATAAATTATATTCTTAAACATGAAGGCCATTTTAGAAACATGCTATATGAAAAGTTTCATATACGTATGCAAAGGTTCTGGTTGGGGGATCAGGAAAGATTAAAAATAAAAAAGAAAGAAAAAAGGAGAGATTGAAATAAGGATTACTTAAATGAGATTAATGATGAACTACTTATGACCATGTCTGTAAACACAATTTGGTATAAAGAACAAATGGAACAAATTGGACAAACCAAAAATGGTTTGCTGGGATTCCAGCCTAAATAGAAAATAAATAATGCAAAAAAAAGTTTATTCCAGACATCACAGGGTTTTTTTTAATTCATAATCTGATTACTGAATGTTGTTAGGTTTCATTTTCACAGCCTGTGATGGTCTGACCAATCTAAGACCCAGAAAACACAGTATGAAATAAGTGTTATACCAATGGCATATCATTCATGCATAAAATATCTGCTGCAGAAAAATAAATGGCTATGTATTTTCTAGCAATATATAGGTGAAATATTCACCAAAAAACTCCCCAAAAAATAGTGAATATAAGCAGTATACATTTTCATCATTTTTCAGCTTGATGTATAAAAATGTCTCACATTTTGAGCCAAGTTATCACTGAAGTTATTTTACACCTGTGCTTTTGTATTTCCCAAAATAATATAATAATGACATTTTATCTATTACTGTGTAGTCTTATAATACAATAAATTGCTTGCAGTTTGTTGTAAAAAGTCTTACAATAAACCCAAATTTTTAAGTGGTTATAGCTCAGCCACAGGCCTTGTTTGTTACTGCTAAACCAGAACTTTTTTAAATTGCTGAGTATTTATTTTCTTAAATGTGTGATCTGATGCTTATCCATACCACGGGCAGTAAATCTGAGACTGTCCAGGAAACAACCATGAGTAAGCCAAAAAACTGTAGCATAATACAGAACAGCTGAGCAACAGAAGAGAAGCTGAGCAATTGGCAAGCAATGATAAAAGCATAATCCCATGTGAAGTCAAAACCGAAGCAAATCAGCAGAGGAAGTCACTGATACCATCATCATTGACATTATCTTGCTAGGAACTTGAGATGTTAACATCCAGCCATGAAGGTTTCTCTCCTCCCATCTGCCTAAGAAAGATTGCTCAGGGATCCTTCAATGACTGGAATGTCTTAAAAGAAAGTCAGAAAAGTGAAGCAGCATTGAGCTAGAAGAGTCTGTATTTCACAATTTTAATTGCATTGTTAATTCCCCCCCCTTTTTTTTAACTTATTTTAATGGAGGATTATGGTTTTATGATGGATAGCTTTCATTTTAACTGAGCTAGCAGTAGTTTTTGCTTTAGTTGGATTAGCAATAAATTATTGGATCCATAAATTATATTCTATTTTTTTGCCCATAACAAAATTTTGAACATAACAAGGTGGGAAAGAAGTATAATTTAATTCTAAGATAGTATTTCAGAATGGATTGTTCTCTGTGTGTGTTCCTCATTCAACAGAATGTAGTAACATAAGTGGAATCAGCTGGTTGAGACAGCCTGTGGGGTCCCACATTTTCTGGTGCGACCCTCCCAGCTGAAAACCAAGGAAGGAAGCAAGGCTAAAACAAGTATAATTTGGTTCAGCACTGCCTTGTTTACATTTCTAGGCTCTTCTGTGAAGCCTGTAAGATGGCTTAATGTGGACAGAAAGCATGGATGTTCTGGAAAGGCTCAAATCATGGTGGAAAGAATTAATTATGTGAAGGCAAAGGTGGAGCTCAGTTTTCTCAGTATTCTGCATTATATAGGGGTGCTTCTCAAAATCTGTTTGCAGGCCAGAATTTCAAGAGGTCACAAATACTCAACTGGGCAGATGCTGTAGCTTAGTTAACTGTAGTTCACTGTCAATTTATTTATTGTCCTTTGGTTTATCAGTTTGAACCCTCATAATTTGTATAATCATAATTAAATCTCTTTCTTCAGAAAATATCTAGGAAACAGTATCTCCAAATTGTTTGCTGAGTAAAAAAACCCCAAAACATTAAATATATAAAAGTTTATTTTGAGGTTATTCCACCTCTTACTCAGATGGTTTTGATATTTATGATGGTTTTAGCTTACTGAGATACGTAAATGCAGAATGATTTACCCTATTAGCCTAATAAAAAAAAAAAACAAACCAAAACAAAAAATCTCTTTGTTGTTGCTGAAGCCACTGACTGTAAAGGGGGGAAAAAATACAGTTAATGAAATAAACCTCTGTCCAAAGCAAGTGTTACCTAAAATGAAAACATTCTTATTGATGGGAAGCTTATCCTTTCTAATTCCCAGCAAGTATTTGAAAAATGTAAGTAGCATAGTAATACAACAGTGATATTAATTTTGTATGGAGTGGCACAGCATGAAACTTGCTCCCCATGTAGGTTCTACATATTCTTATAATCTGTCAAGTACTGCAGCAAGATAATTCTCCTAAGTTTATTTTCATATTAATGCATATTTTCACCCAAGCAATTTAAATTACATTGTTAGTGAGGTGTCTTCCATGGCTTTTTTGCTATTGTATATCTATTTTTTTTTCTGTATTTCTATGGGAATATCCTGTAACTCATAAAAATGTAGACATTAAAAGCATGATTTGGCAATACAGCTGCTGACTTTTTTAATTTTATTTTCATTAATTGTTTCATTTTATAGAATTTTTAATGCTCAAACTTTTCCATAAGATTTGTACAAATTATCAAAAAATACAGATTACAGTAAGACTTCACAGTTCTGTGATTGAGAAAAAAAGTATAAATGAAAAGAGAGAGAAATCACACTTCTCTCAAAGTGCATATTTTCATCAATGTATTCTCTTAAAGAGAATATATACATATAATATGTGATACTGACTCATTAAAATGTCCACTAATCTTTAAGACATCAGAAATTTCATTACTTATTTGAGACTCACTGAAATGGGAGAACAGAATATGAAATGATACTAGATTGCAGGCAAAGAATGAGATAGGAAAATAATGCCAAGTTCTGTTTTCTGTTTATAGTTATTGAATACAATGCATAAGCAGTGCTGTAAATTGGAGCCTTGTTTATACTCGTAAAGAAAATCGTGTTCCTTTTGCTCCTTACTTCCTTTCCTGAGATAGCCTAATCTCTGGCTTGGTGATTCACATTTTTTTGGAAATTGTACACAGAACCACAGAATAGTGGAGGCTGGAAGAGATCTTGGAGATCACCTAGTCCAACAACACTGCTCAAAAAGCTAGAGCAAGTTACCCAGGACCACATACAGTGAGGTTTTTCAGTGAGATTTCTTAAAGCCTTCAAGATGTCCATCCGAGACTAGCAAAAATTCCACAAGACTTCTAGTTGATCAGTATTATTTTGGAACAGCAGCTGGATGTTAGATGGGATGTCAAAAGGTGTCTCAAACAATGGAAGCGTGTCAGAATCCGAAACAAAGCCCTCTCTGTATGATGTCAGGAGTTTGTTTGGTTTATATGGATGATAAGTATCTCTAACATATATTGGAATAGCAAGATATAAATAAATGCTTTCACAGGATATTTATTGTACAAGGTAGGTATTAAAAAAGGAAATTATATTATCCAAATGTCATTTCACAACACAGAAAGACACAAATAGCTCACCTAATTAACCCATACTAAGCTTTCAGTTCCTCTGTGCGCAACCATTATTTTACCAATTGGATTTTCAAGTTGTGCCTGCTTTTCTACATAAAAGAAATTCTGGAACATATCCGATGTTCTGAAGTCAATCAGAGTTCAGGATTGTTTTCAGACAATTTGGGATTAATAATCTCCAAAACAAACTAGTCACATTCACAGTATATAACGCTGTATTTAGGGCCACTTCTGTGACCACTTAGGGGACATAATACACAGTTATTGTATTTTGTGTGTTTTTTCTGTTCAACCTTTTTTTTAAATATTCTGAGGTCTGTATTGATGTGAATGGTATTTTACAGCATGAAATCGAGTATACATGATGAGTAACATGGAAAGCGGTCTCAAAGCAGATAAAATGAGAGTGCAGATATGGATTCGACAGTTTACAAGAGGCTAAAATAGGTAGTGTAGTATTAGCTGTACCACTTTCTAGAACTGTAAATGCAATAAACTATCTGAAGATTTGTGCCTGGAATTTACTTTTGAGAGAGATGGAACTATTTAAAAAGACTCTGAGCAGACCACAAGCACAAATTAACAATCATTTAGGTCCACTGCTAAAGTTCTTTGTTCTTCTTTTCTTTAACAATGCAGACACAGACTAAAGGCCTACATACCAAAAGGTAACTATGAAAAGTACCATCAGCTTCAACCAGTATTGAGGAAACCATCTTCAGTATTTGCTTATAAAATACAAATATCAAAATTTAGGCTCCTAATTATTTTTTTGTCTCTCCCATCATTTTAGTTTTCAGCATTTCTTAGAAACAACCTCAAGGAGGAATGCAATACAGAAATACATGCAAACATGTATACCCACTTTCTACCAAGTAACACCAATGAACTTAAAAGACTAATATACTTATGTCAGCATTCAAAATAATGCTCTTTTGTAAACAATAGATAACATGAACAATATGTTTATTCTCGCTGAAGTCAAAATGGAAGACAGTCATTATTTTCTCTGCAGTATCAGTAGAATAAATACTGCAGTTATTTTGAGGCAAAAATAGAAACAACAAAGTATGCTTTGACACACCTTTTTGTTTCCTCTCTGTAGTTTGGGATTTCAAATTTGTTCTCTCTTATGTCACACGATGTAATTTCAAATCCAGTCTAAAAAAAATAGAATTATTCTTTTTCATTCTCCTGTTTTTCTCCTTCTCTAATATGTGAGCTTTCCCCACAGCATTCATGACTGTTTTATCACTAATATGAATGTCTTTATTCCAAAGTAGGACCAAGTAGGACACTCTGGAGTAATCATTCTGACACCTTGGGGAAAAAAAATCATGATAATAAAATAGTTTTGTGATTTACATACTAGGCTCTCTCTTTCAACATAGTGTTTCTATAGATGCGTCATCATTACTTGGACATTTAGTTAACAGAGTATCTTAAAAATGAAGTGACATTTAATTTTTCTGTTACCTGATTTGACATCTTATTAAATGATTCTTCATTGAACAAAGACTGAAATTTTCTAATAAACAGAGACTGAAATTTTCTAATGAAATCTATCCTTCAGTCTTTTCCAGTGCAACTATACAGTCTAACGGTTTACATAGTTTTGTAAAATAAATTTGTATTCATTTTATCTGAACAAGTAACCAGCATTGCTTACACAGATGCTCACAGTACTATTTATTAATTACTTTTCAATTATAAATTAGAATTTATAATTGGAAAGATTGGAAGATCATATTTCTGTTCTACTTGTCAATTAACTTTATTTTGTCTCCAGTGGTTTGGGGTTTTTTTGCACATTTTTAATATATTCATTTAGATTTTTCATTGAGGATTACCTAGTTTGACAAGATCATACAATCATAGAATAGTTAGGGTTGGAAAGGACCTTAAGATCATCTAGTTCCAACACCCCTGCCATGAGCAGGGACACCACACACTAAACTATGTCGCCCAAGGCTCTGTCCAGCCTGGCCTTAAATGCTTCCAGGGTTGGAGCATTCACAGCTCATTCACACTCAATCACACAATATATCCACTACTCTTAAAGACGGTTATAGAAGAATTGTTGGGCAGAAAGATTACTGTAGCAATACAAACCAGAACTAGGACATAAGTTAACAATTAGGCAGCACAGAAAGTAAGGAGTCTTGAAATTGCTCCCTGATTTTCTTCTGTTTATCAGTACAGATTTTGGAGACTTTGTTCAGAAATGGAAATATTCAAAATAGGAAAGTTTCTAGTCAGGAAAGTAGAACAAGACAGAAAGATTTATTTTTCAAGAACATTAAACAAGGAAGAGATTTATATTTAGGCCATTTATTTAGTATTTCTTAGCCAGAAGATTTGAGCTCTCTTTATTTACAGAATTATTATATCCTACCTTATTATTTTTGTGTACAAATCAAACATAGCTTTAGACATTAAGAGCTATTGATGTCTTTTTTGGTGTAAAAAAAAGACAGGAAAATAAATTAGTGGGACAGATTTACAACAGCTCTAATTTAAGGTATACCTAATGTGGGAGCCTTTTCACATAGTTATACTTTCTTATTATTATAATGAGAATTATTTTCATTTTTCTAATAAATATTAGGAACTTGACAAGCTAAAATGTACAAATACAAAATAAAGAGTATTTTATTTTTAATTTAGTGCTTAATTCAAACTATTTGTCAGAAGCTACTTACACTGACTGAAGTAAAGGAGAAGAGATTACAGGAGCATGATCAATCCTTCAAGGTACTGGTATATGCGGAATACAACTGAAAAAATTAGAGCTGTTCAGAGATAAAGCTGTCGCACAACAGGAAAAAAATCAATGAATGAATCTAACCACAAGAATAACAAGATGTATGTTATAATAAAAGTCATGAATCCCAAAAGAGTATAGTGATAGAAATAAATTCACTTACAGTTACTATCGTTCAAACACTGTCCCACATGACATCCTTGTCTCTAAATTGGAGAGACATCAATTTGATGGATGGACCACTCACTGGATAAAGAACTGGCTGGCTGGATGCACGCAAAGAGTTGTGGTCAGCGGTTGGTTCAATGTCCAGTTGGAGGCCAGTAATG
>NW_009933292.1:0-36131 GCF_000696875.1 Nestor notabilis
ATATTTATATATAAAAAAAATCATAGCTTGCTATAGTTGAAATGATAGGACGGATTCTGTAAGAAGGATGTGCAAATGGCCATTCTGCATGCTTTGCGGGATCCCTTTGCAAACACGCTTTGTGAAAGGGCTGCAAACCAAGAACCTGTGGCTTCTGGGCAAGAAAAACATCAAAATCGGGAAAAGAAAAAAGGAATCACACTCCATATAGGCACGACTGATTCACCACCGGTATCACCGAGCGCAGCACAGGAACTGGTACCTGCCGTGGCGCACACCGGGATGCCCAAGGGAGGAGGAGGAGGAAAGGAGGGAGGGATGCACAAACCAACTGACACCCAGGCTGGGACGTGCCGCCCAGCAGCCCGTCCCAAAACTGCAGAATCAAAGTTACCCCAGGACTCAGCCCCGAGGTTGTAGTGCGAATGCGTCTTCGGCAGAGCCGCCGCTACCCACTTGCCAGCTCCTGTGGGCACACAGAATATCTGCTGGGATTTGAGGGAGGGATGACTGGGGATGCTCTTTTCATGAAGGGCCATCTGTGGGTGCTGCACATGCCCAGGGGCTCAGGCAGGATGAGCCCTCATGAGTGAGTAGAGAGGAAGAAATGTGGCTTCTCTGCACAGTTATTCAGTCTCACTGCATGTCTCAGGACTGCTTGTTAAATGTAGTGTGAACAGAGACCCTTCGGAGATCTTGGACTGGGCAAGCTTCTTCTAAACTAAGTCACAGTATGGAATAGAGGAGGCAAAAATAAACTAGTATGAAAAGAAGAGAAAAAAAAGCAACTCTTACAAACCAATCCCAGGTCTTTACTCAGTGCTGTTTCTCACGTGTAGTGCTATACAATTTAGTTGTGAGTTGTTTTTTTCTCGCAGGCATTGGAAATCTTCATAGTAAAAAAAAACCCTATGATGGCCAGCTTTCCAAAAATCCCTTAGCGTTCATTAGGCTATGAACAATTTGGCGTTCACTACAACATGAACACTCAAACCAATTGCACATCCAGAACTCCGGCACCTCTCTTTGTTCAGCTTTTGTGTTTTGTGTGGTTTTTTTCCTTTCTCTTTGTCGTTTTGACTTAGTTGACCACCACCCCTTTCAATCCAAATGTCGCAAGTTGAAAAGACCACAGAGTAAGACTTTACTGGTCGGGCAAGAAAGTCTCTCCCTACATTCTACTGTCTGATGAGATTTGAGAGCAGCAGGTAGTTGCTGTCAGCAGTCATTTTTTTGCCAAAAAAAAAAAAAGTTAAAATAAAATACAACACCCATCCAATTTCTCAAAGGTCTACACCATGTTGTGATGGTTATTCCGCTCAATGATGTCCACAGGTGAAAGGATCTCCTTCCGGATGGGTGGTGGAGGCAGGCAAGTCTTTGTCTTGGGCTTGAAGAGATCTGAGACGTAAAACACCTTTAGGGATAAATGGAAAAGGCAAATTTAGCCACACTAGGGGATGCTTTCTTCACAAACTTAGTTTACAGAAGATATACAGATGTTTAAGCTGCAAAACCAGCACTACTTGTGCCATTGAACGCCTATCATAACACTGATAGCAGTGAAATCCCAGTGCCTGCTACCATCATAATAAGGAAAAAGACTCAGACCTCTCAAAACACAACCTAAAACCATCACAGCACAATTTCGTTTCTCATTGTGTAATCACCGAGCGTAATGCCCAAACCTCTGCTGAATGGGTTGAAAAGCCAGGAAACAGATACATGGCCCCACACTCCAATAAAATAACAAAGGTCTCCAAAGGGCTGAGCCTGACTCATTGGTGACTGGTTTTAGGGATGGAGTTGTCATGAAACAATTCCTTCAGCCAGAAATCAGGTAGGCAATTAAAAGCTTTCAAAGCAAAGCTGTGCTAAAAGTTATCAGCAGTGAGTCAATGATGAGTGATGCTCTCCTCATGCCCCACCAAGGCACCAATACAGAGCCAGGGTCTGGGCTGGAGACTAAAACCTAATGAGAGGAGGAACTATTCCTGACTAGTTCTTCCTAAATATCCCGTGACGTAACCCCTCGCCCGGATGTGAAAAAGTCAGTGCTTGGCAATTCGGGAGGTAGCAACACAATAAGAAACAAAATGCTGGGAGGAAACTTCCACATCCTCCCTTGGCAGCCACTGCACAAAGCTTATCAGTCCTCCAGGACCGGGACACTTTCTCCCTTGCCAAACCTCAGCCCCACACCAGAAGGGAAAAGAGTCAGACAGCATGGATCCTCTGGACAGAGCAAAAAGTGGTGAGGAGTCATCATTTCATTAGCTGGCACTAAAGCCCCAAACTTTGCTCCTGCTGCCAACTGCCAGCCCAAATTTCCTGGCTCATCCCAGACATTCTCAAGCATGGATACTTTGGACCAAGCTGTGGGTTTGATGAGCTGAAACCCCAGAAGGAGCAGCATGTTGTTGTAGGAATTAGCAGCACATTTGAGTTTTCTACCACAATACCTGAATACAAGATAAATCAGAGGGAAAAAAACCAACATGTCCATGGTGCTCAAAAGGAATAATATCAGATGAGTACATCCAGGCTGGGTAACACAGGGAGGGAGCAAAGGTCTCCCCCATCTGCACTTCCACATTTTCTAAATACCCATAGCCCAACTCAGCAGGTCTAGTCGTCCTTGGAAACAACTTTTGCAAGTCCCTATCAGCACGGGCAGATAAGGAGCTGAGCTGAACATAGTGAACCTGCTGTAAGTGGCAATTTACTCCTGCAATTATAACCACGGATGCAGGAAGCTGAGCTGTTGTTGCTCGGCTTTTATTGCTTTGTGGAAAAGCAGGGAAGGAGCTGACATATAAACCAGCTCTTTTTTTTCCCCCCATGTATGTGCTCGTGTCTGCCTGCCTAGTTGTATAACAGAGCCACTGAAGTTGTTTACAGAGCATCCAAGTACAACGTTGGTACCTTTGGTTAAGTAACAGGATCCCACCAAGGATCACAAGATGCAGTCTGGCCTCTTGCTGCAGCATTGCAGTTTAAAAGCATCTTGAACTGCTCTGGCAATTGTTTTCTTTCGGGTTGTTAATAACTGTAAAACCCCTGCTCGGCTTACTCGGTGCACTTCTGATGCCATCTCACTCTCTTGTCCACCTCAGAGAGCTGGATTCAATCAAAAAGATGTCCAATTTCTGCCCCACGATAGCCATGACAAATCAATTTATGGGAAGAGATTGCTGAGTGCAAGAAGCATATGGGGATTACACCAAGTCTGGTCCTTATTTTGGGCAGGAATGAGTTATGGTGGAGTGTCATCCCGAGTATTTTAGCTTTTACTGTGCTGCTCACTGCTTTTCAGGATTTAATTCAGAGACTGGGTAAGAGTTTTTGTTTCTCTTTAAACTATATTTCACTTTAACATGGCTGGAGGTTATATAAACACTTATAGGAATCATGAAACGTGATCTTTGGGGGTTAAACAGTGTGTTAAATCCTCCTAATGCTTGAACTGTTTAACACAAAAAAGGACTAATAAACGTGCAGTTTTTCACTTGGATTAGCTCCATTTCCTGTAGAAGGTGCTCTCCACCCATAAAGAAAACTTGACAGCAGAAGCTGAGTGTGTATTGTACAAAGTAAGCCAATATCTTATATTGCCACTTTTTAATTCCTATTCCTTTTCATTATATTGAAGAAATCTGTAATCACATACAGAGAGGTGAGAACCACTCATTGAAGCTAACCAGAGTAACACCAGGAGCAAGTCCTTTCAACATCTCCCCTCTTCTCTCTCACCAGACAAGACAAACTACACAACACATAGCAGGCTGCCTACAACAGGCATAAATGCTATTTCCATTTAAGAAATCCTCATCATATTTCACCCTGGATCAGACTCCAAATGTTTCATCAGCTGAAAGTGCTTGACACTAATGTCTTCTGCTTGTTATTTCAGGCACCGAAGGACAAACGTGTCTGCTGCAGCACAACCTGGGTTTAAGCTCTGGCAGCCCTTGGAGATGAAACTTACAGTTGACTTCTACTGGAAATTGCAGCCTGATAACTGTGGTACTTTAACAGCCCTTGAGTATCAGAGCAAACACTTGAAGGCTTTGTTGGGGGAACGGGTGTCTGGAAGCACCCATGGTGAGTTGGAGGCGATGGGTGATGAGTCTCCAAGGTCCCTCCCTCTGCTTCAGAGCATCCCATGCACAAAAGCTGGATCCTGGAGCTGGGCAACAACCTGCAGGACATACCAGTAACTGCAGCAAAGAGCTACTAAACTGTACTTTCAATGCAAACTCCAGGGAGTCTTGGCGTGATTCTTCTTGTTGTCCCTTGCTGCCATCTCCCAAAAGGGAGGAAAGTCTGCTGGCCCCTCCTAGGCAATGGCTCACACCAGGAAAGAATGTATTGATGGTTCTTTGCAAGCTGATGGACTGGGACAAGGGTTGGGTTTAAACCCTGGCCTGAGTCCTAAGCTGCTGCCTGAGATGTCCCCAGCTACCAAGCCATGCCTGCAAAGGGTTTGGATACAACTGTCTCTTCCATGAGGCAGCTGGGAAGAGAAGCAGGGGTTGCCCCAGGCTCATAGGCAAACCTGAGCCTGCCTGTGAAACTCAGGCAGCTGCTTCCTATGTCAGTTTACCTCGACACAGGAAAACAGCCTAATGCTGCCACAGCCTCCCCTTCCCAGCACAGCTTCCAGCTGCTGGAGGGCCAGGAGGGGACAGCCAGACCTGCCGCTTGTCCTGGCCAGAAAGCATCCGGGCACCCATCCGGAGCATCCGGAGAGCTATTGTCTTTCTGAAACTGCTGCTGGGATCCAGGGATGGATCGTCTCGTCCCTACTCCCTTTATAAATTGCTGTTATCCCACCTCTCAAGCAGAAAGGCTCATGGAGGGGTAAATAGCCCCTTATAAAACTGCCTGGTGATGTGCATTTGGTGTCTCAACAAACCCATATGACTGAAATGCCAGACTCAGGACTAAGACAAGCTGCTTCCTTGTTCCCCATGTGGCCCAGGATCTTTTCTCCCAGGGCTGCCAGCTGACCACTGGGATAGGAAAATACTACCAGGACTTGCAGAAGCACCCTGACAATATTGGAATGAAGGACACAGGACCTGTAGCAGGCGTTACAGCAGCAGTACACACACACTTCTCTAGTTCCCCCTCTGAATGTTACAGCCCCACATGGGACATCAGCATGAAGCAAAACCCAACAGCCTCTGCTCAGAGAGTTAATAATACTTCATGAAAACTTCCCGACAATGACATTTTTGTTTTGGCTTTGGAATATTATTAATGAATGGGAAGTACATAAATAACCTATTTTTCTCCTTGCAAAATGTAACATTAGTGAACTTAATTCCTTGCTTCCAAGTCTGCTTTACTTTTAGATCAGTTAATAAAAAAAGAGAAGAAAAACCCCAAACCCAAACAAATCAAGCAAGTGGTGAGCTGTTCAAATCCTGCTTTCAGGAATTTGGACAGACAAAGGAACAACCATAACCCCCAGCTCCTTTGCTTCTATGCGAAGCAGCCACCCGACCCAGTGCCCCCCTGCCCTGCCAACTTTAAACATCTACATATGTCACTTCGAGTTACAGGGCTGTGCAATCAGGTCACTCTTTGGAAAGCAAATTGCATGAGAACAAGCCTGGCAGCTGAAGACATGCAGGCATGGCTTTTGTTCACTGTTTTCTCACGAGCCCTTTTGCTGTGTTAAAAACCCACCACCAAAGGAGGCAGCCTGCCTCCCCTTGCGGGGCAGACACCAGCTCCCACTCCCAGGCGATGGCTTTTGGCTGAATTGTGCAGGGAAGAGCCATAATCCCAACCACCCCAGACTTCCCGCTTGGGTCCTGGTGGAAAGCCTTGCAAATGAGCCAGTCCTCATTACCAAGAGCAGCTGGAGAAGCAAATGCTGCCGCTGGCTGAGAGGGAAATACTCTGCCTTGTCTGAATGCCTTTTTATTACCCTGAACTGCCTTGGGTGAAGGGACTCTTGCCCAGGAGCTCAAGGCTGATGGGGAAAACCCCTAAATGTGGTATTTTTCTGCTGAATACACAGTTTGTTCGGGGAGAGAGAAGAGAAACTGCTTCATTCTTCCAGCACAACAGTGGTGCTTACTCATGGGGAGGGGAAGCTCTCGTGGGTCCCCATTGGAGCACCCACCATGATGCTGGTAGGATGGTCTGCTCTTGAGCCATGTTCCCTCTGCAGATGAGGTTTACACATGCTGTCTCATAAGGATAACACCAGACCAAGCTCCTGGAGCATGCTGCCTTCTGCCACATCCCAGCTTTAACAGGGAGTTCTGTGAGCTCGCAGCAGCATGGCCTGGCGAGGTGCCTGCTATTTCCCTGGGACCCCCAATAACATCCCCCAACAGCATGCCCACTGCTGTTCCTTGCAGGGTTGGCCATACTCACCACACAGTAAGCCACCAGGGCTCCCTGTGCAAAGCCTGCCAGCACGTCAGTGGGGTGATGCTTGTGGTCCGACACACGGGACAGGCCGGTGTAAAACGCCATCATGATGAGGGTGAACTGGAGCAGGGGACGGAGCAGGCGGGCTCCCTTCCACGTGAATCTGGCCTGCAGATAAAACTGTGGGAAAGAGAAGGAAACAGAAAGGTTGTGTTAATTTGGGGGCAGCAAAGGAGAAGTCTTGTCCTAAATGTGCACACATGGCAGCAAATGCTCTGTGGGGCTGGTCATGGGGCACCTGCACCCCTGTGGCTCAAAGGAAAAAGTTGTTATCAAAGAAGGAGGATGCTCTTTGCAAATGTGTGGCCGCCATCATGCAGAGAGAAGGGGAGCTGGAGGGATTTTAACCCATGGAGGGGATGCAAAAAGAGGTGGATGGGTACACCCCATCCTTAGTGAGCCTGGGTCAAGGGCTTGGGACTCCCTGCATCGCAGCTCACACCATGGCCCTGCTTCAGCCTCCACACAACATCCCATCAGGCCAAGTAAGGAAATTCCTCCCTATGGTTATTTGGTGTGTAACAGAGGCAAGATCTCAAATTTGGGACAAGCAGAACACACAGCCTCTCTTCAGAGGAAAAACAGGAATCGGTGCAGCAAGCCACACCTCCAGAGCCAGCCCCAAGGACTTCCAGACACAGCCTCAACCTCTGATGACATGCAAAATACAATCCTCTAACATTGCCATCATGTTTTCCAGCCTGAGCCCCAGGGTTTGCATGGATGTAGGGAGCAGCCACCACACCGCATGGCACGGGGAGTCATTTCTACCTAGTGAGGGAAAAGGTAGGTCCTGGCTCAACCCAAAAAGACAAAGCTGACATGACCTCAGTTGGACATTGTCCCCTTGCCGTGACTATCTCAGGCCCATTTCCTTTTCAGCCAGTGGGCACGGCCGGTTCCTGTGGGAACCGGGAAGTTGGGCGGGAAGAGAGGACAGGAAAACGGCAACCCACTGCCCACAGATGAGCGGGGAGGAAGGCTGCGGGAAGGGAGGGACGCAGCAGGAACCTTCAGGCTTGGGAGCAGAGAGGCATTCGATGGCTCTAAGAGCATCAAAGTGGAAAACACTGCTTGGCTCCTGCAGCTCAGACCTACTGCCCATGGGCCCATCCGCAGCATGTATGCTCTGCCCGTTCCTAAATGAAGCACTGGAAGTCAGACCCAGTATGCTTCATGGGACTCCGCAACATCAGAGGGCTGGGAAGGGGTTTAATACCCATTTACAATGGCTTTTACACACCCAGAGCAGTTTACACTGCCTCGATATAAAAGGGAATGAAGCTCTTGCTGGGTTCCCACAAATAACTTAGTGACACCATCTACCTATAAAAGCAGAATTAATTGGAAAGCTGATAACGGGGAAGCATCATTTTGGCCAATTTAGTATGTTTGGCTGTTGCATAAACATTATATTTACCCCTCTTTGGAAAGAACACATGCTGGGCTCTTGAGAGGAAATGAAACATCATGTCATTTCAATAGAGCAGATGATCCAAATTATCCAAATTGTTAGCCAATTAACATGGAAGAGAGCAGTACCAAACAGCTCAGTGCTGGCTAATGCACATTATGATTCTGGGAAATACAACTGCAAACCAGCCAGAGTCTGGGAACTGAGCCACGTCACCACGGTGCACACCCCACACCATGCAAACTTGTGTACACGATGCTATGGGATGAGCTACAGCTCTCTAGATCCCCCAGCAAACCCATGCTGATGTATGCAGCAAATGGACCACTGGTCTAGTTCTCCAGTTTGTGGTAAAACCCCACCAGCAATAAGGAGGTGCTTTCCCTCCAGGTAAAACGCAGCCACCACTGAGCTGGAAAGCTAGAGCTGTCAAATGCAATCACCACTGAGCTGGAAAGCTAGAGCTGTCAAATAGCACAACCCCATCCTGCACAGGCACTAGCAGTGATTTAACAGCAGGCACTTCATCCTGCAAGCAAATATCTCTGCGGTTCATTAGCAGGGAACTGCATTTTCAGTTTGCAATGCTTGGGCTGGCTGAATTTTCACTGCCATGGTATTTGTGCACCCAGGGATCTGCCACTGAGATTAAACTGTGCAGGAAGGATACTCGTGGGAAGTATTCAGGGAAGGTGGTGATAGAGGGAGCTGGGAGCTCTGGTATCTTTAAATACAACTTCTCAGCGTAGAGACAATGTACCTTGAAAAAATTGTTTGTGAAGAGCATTTTTAAAGCACACACAAGATAGAAAAATAAGCTTCTATTACCATGGCTTAGATTAAGGACTATATTCCTGTTCAAGAGTCTCAGCCCAGCCCGGGTGACAGCGCAAAACTCAGGTTCCAGTATGTTCTTGCAGAGCAAAATTATCTCCAGTATTAAAAGGTATTAAATCTTACAAACTATTACACTTAGTTCTACCATGAAGACTTGATTCCTAATGTCTTACTTCAGTCATAGAATCATAGAATCAACTTGGTTGGAAAAGACCTTTAAAATCATCAAGTCCAACCAGTACTCCAGCACTGCCAAGTCCACCACTAAACCATGTCACTAAGGGCCTTATATACACAGTCTGGAACACTTCCAGGGACAGCAATTCCACCACATATACACAGTTTGGAACACTTCCAGGGACAGCAATTCCACCACTTCTCTGGGTAGCCTGTTCCAATGCCTGACCACCCTTTCAGTGAAGATTCTTTTCCTAATGAGTCTTGAGGCACTGTCACATCAAACTCTTAAAAAGAAATCTGTTGCTGGATAATGTGACATTCGTGAGGCACTGTCACACCAAACTCTTAAGAAAGAAATCTGTTGCTGGATAATGTGACATTCATCCCTTTCGCACAGCCTTGACACCCCCTCAAATCATTCCATCCCACAAGCTTGGACTAAATAGTTCACCTGCAGGTGAGGATGCAAAGTGTCAATTAAAAACTTGCATTAAAAAGCAAACACCATGTTTGAACACACAATAAAGCAGACACTTCTGGAGCTGAAGTGATTGAAAAACAACCTTGTTTGCATATACTGACCCATTCCCTTCAAAGCACAGCTCTGAACTGTGTGCCTAATGTACACGCTTCAGCCCTGGAAAAGAGGTGCAAAGGCAGCATGGCACCATATGGGCTCTGCTGGGTGACACCCAAGTCCCCAGCACTCAACTCACACCTACACCTGTATACCCTAGAGGAGCAAAACCTGCCCAAATAGATAAGCCTCAGACACCACATTATCAGTGTGATGATCTCAACTGAGTTCCTTTCACAGCTCCAATCAAAGTCTAGGGAAAATTGCTGTTTAGTTCCCCATTCATAAGGAAAAGAGGATAACAGTACTTTTCACATTCTAAACACCAGGGTGCTGTGCCCTAAGTACTTTAGAGGCAAACCTTGGGGCGCTCTGAGCTTTGCCTCTTTCAAACTGAGGGCAGAGAAACCTAGTTAATAAGAGAAAATCAAAACATAAAAGGGGAGCTCAGATGCTGAAAGGATCAGAATTTCCCTAAAACAGGAATCAGTGCTTTTACTAAGAAATGGGAAGTTCCTGGCAATTTATCCAAACTCGCTTTTGAAGGATTTCTCTGAAACCTGGGAGCAGATGTGAAATGCTGCCTGCGCTAAGGACTGCCAGATTTGGATGGGAATGTGGGAATGGATGGAGCCCTTCCTGGGAGGGGACGGAGAAGCAAGACCACAACCAGGGTTCTTCCCACCACAAACCATCACAGGGCAGCAAAACTCAGGAGGAGTATCAACAAGAGCAAGGGTGGATGAAATGAAATGGGATCACGCAGAGCAGGAGTGATTTGGAGCTGCCATCCACAGTCTCCTGGCAGAGGCCAAGTTACCACAGAGCAGATGGCCTGAAGGACGTCACATTCCTCTTCTGCCAGGGGACTTCCACAGTGCTGGTGGGGACAGCCCGCAACCGCACGCAACCCCTGAGTAAACCCTTTGAGTAGGAGCTGGCAGGGGACATGGGCTAAAAGCGTCACCTCCAGCCTCCCGGGGCTTTCTGCCACCCAGAAATCCCATCCCTCTTCACACTCTCCCCACCACAAGGCTGAGCTCCACCAAGCACGTCCCTTAGTCACACCTTCTGGTGTGAAACGGCTGGTCTTGTTTTTGGCTGTCCGACCTGAAGTTACCTCCATCTCCAGCCCCATCTGCAAACAGAGCAGTACCCAAAGCGGTACGGACCCAAAACCTCTCCGACCCAGCCTCACCCTGGTGTAACACGCTGCCCTGGCTGGGCAGAGCCAGCTGGAGGAAGGGGAACTGAAGAATTCAGCTTTCAGCACCAAGCTGGCCAGAAGTCAAGGACAGGAAATAGGCAAAGACCTCCCAGCGCTGAAGGCACGTGCTGTTTGCCTCTTCCCTGCCCTTGCTGATCCTCTCTCCCCATTGGGAACATCCCCATCAGCTCAGCAGCATAGTTCACACCTCAGCCCTGGCCTCTGATGCAATTCCAGTTTATTCGCTTACTTAAGTCACTGCTAAACTTGACTCCAACCACCACGGAGTTCCCTTCGCATGGACACGTCATTGCACAGCAGCACCAAAGCACTGGGACCTTCTCCACCCTTCAGCCAGCAACCCCAGTGAGAAGCCTCACACTTACCCTGATACACAAACACAGCAACATCTCTAATTTTACATACAGATTAGTAGAGCACGCTTCAACCTATTCTGATCTGAAGTCTTCAGCCTCACCCACCAGTGCACATTAAATACACAAACTGCCCCATTTTGCTCTCATTTTATCCTGAATCAGCCAATATTTCTGAGGAATATTTAGCTTTTTTGATATTAATTTAGCTCTTCTGATAATAATTTAGCTTTTCTGCATCCTCTTAGTGGTTGGCTGTGATTTCAGGCAACCTCATGCTGCAAAAAATTTCAGCATTATGGTCTCACATGCTCGAGGGGAGCAGAAAGCATCTGTTGCTCTCCACAAAGAGTCCCAACCTCCATTAAAACTAAACCAAGAGGTGCAAGTCAGGTCCAGAGGGCTGCATGAAATAAGCTGTTACATACCACCTCTTTCCTCAGCCTGCTATAAATATGTATTACAGGCTTGCTCAGCCAAGGAGTAACAAAGCAAGGAAAATTAAGACAAAGAGGATTACCCAAGTGTAATTTCCCCTTTTAAATGTTTTATACAAAGGCCTGATGTTAATTAAGTATTCTTGGTGACAAGACGGCTGCGAGAAACTTAGCCATGAAGTCTCAGCATTTAGAACTAAATCCCAGGGGATTTTACTGTGTTGCAAGTGCCTTTTCCCCCAAAGCCCTCTGGGGCTTGGCCTCTAGCCACCTATTCCTACTGGAAAAGGCCAAACTACTTCTCCTTGATGGATACTGCAAGGCACTGCTGCTGTGCCATGCAATGGGGAAGCCGTGGCCACCAAATCCCTGTGCAAATCCAGCCCTGTGGTGCAGGTGAAGCCCCATGGGATGCATGGGAATCAGGTATCTTTTAATAGATCGACCTCAGTTTTCTGGCACCCATCTCCATCAGGTGAGGCAAACTTGAAAACATTGTAATTCAGAATGGGCTCTGAGAGTGAAGCCAGAGAACGCCAGGAAAGACGGGAAGTGACTTATCCTTGAAATATGAAGTATTGTTCAATAGGGAATGCACTCAGGACATGGCTGATCAGCCAGCCTCTGCAGCACATGCTCAGCCCCACATATACCCCCAACTCTGTAAAGACTGATTAAATCAATCCCTTGCAAGCGCTGGCATGGTGGATGCCACCTTTCTAACCAGGCTTTCCAAAGCCACTGGTTCTCTGAGCTGAGCAAGACAGCGGAGTCAGAGTTCATTCTGCATAACTCCCTTCGGGTTATCATAACCCGCTTTATTTTTTATGTTATTTTTGGATATTATAGGCCTGTCCAATATGATGGATTTTCTGCCTCCCTTCTTCCATGTTCAGGTTCTGGCAGTGGCCATGTAGCTGAAGTGATGGAGAGCAGGGTGCTGCTAGACAAGTGAGAAGCATAGAATCATTTAGGTTGGAAAAAACCCTTCAGATCATCGTTTCCTTGCTCCTGATACACACCACATCATGCTGTCTTGTCTCAAGTTGCCTTCAATTTATGACTGAATACTTAATATAACTTTTCCCCTGATTTTTTAAGGCACAAGGCAACCGAACACCTGGTCAGACAAAACCTGCTTGTTTCAGGACACAGAAAGAAATCAAATCATTCTTAAGGGACCGGGTGTCAAAACCCCTCCATGGAGAAGGATAAGCGGAGCAGCAGATCAGGGGGAAAGGGGCAGAAGCTGCTGAGCACTGATAGCTCAAGTGCTCCCATATGGGGACAGGGAAGGGCAGCCAAGAGAGATCAGAAGCAGCTTTCTGCTCCGAAGTGTTATGCAGGAGCTAAATATCACTTTTGAAGCCTGCTGCAAAGTTATAAATAAAATCAGGCAGGAGGCATTGGTGCAAAGCAGTGCTGGAAAAGGAGCAATGAAGGTGGGAATGCAGGGAAGGGGTGAACACTGGCATAGGTGGGCACAGCACCCCAGGTTTGTCCTCTAACCTAAGGATGCTGCAAGGCATGACCTGTGCAAAAGGTAAAGCATCAGCTTTGGCTTCCTAAATGGCCTGGGAGCAGCATCTCCTAAAAGAAAAAAACCTGGAAGGACAACCCAACTCTTGCTGAATGGAGAGAAACCACCACTGACTTAATAAGGACTGGCAGTGCTCACTGTTTCCGGATGCCAAGCTCGAAAGCATCTCTGGGCTGACTTATCTGAATCTGATCTCGTCAGAAATAAATAAATACCAGTGTGAGGGATGGTTTTCCAAACTCAGCTCGGAAAGTTTTGCAATGGCAGCAGCAGAGGGCTGAGCCTCCTGAAAAGCATCACCAGGGTGGCTCTGCATCAGAACGGCTGGGAGGAAACAGCCAAAATGTTTACTGGGGAAAGTAAGAAGTTTTCCAAGAATTATATAAAATAAGAGGGGAAAAAAGGAAAGCACACACCATCCCCAACAGCCTGGAAAGCTTAGTCATTAAATTGCTCACAGGGAGGGGGGAATTCAAGGCTGAAAAAGCAGGAGGGAGTAGTGGTCACTTATCTTTTCAGAGAGTGAAGGGATGGGGGGGGGAAGCACTGTTCAGAGATAAAAGCTCATGTTTAATGTTTTTATCAGTGCCATGCTGTTACTTTGCCTTCTGGTCTGAGCTTACAGGAGATGGGACGGCACAAATTGAATGGAATCCAACCCTTTTTCCCTTATTTTTTTAAAAAAATGAAATAATTTTATATATATATATGTAAAACCCAAGCAGAGATCACTCTCCAGACCCTCCCAAACACTGTGTGCGGGTCCAGCCCCTTGCAGTTTGCCTCCTGCAGCCCCGGCAGGAAGCACCTTGGCAACCGCCCCAGCCCCAGCACAGGAAGGGTAGAGCCATTTCTCACTGACAAAGAAAAACAAGTCCCAGCCCTCGGTTCTGGATCCAGGCGGGCAGAGGCTCCACCTGCTCCACTGGCACATTTGAGAACCAGCCTTCACCCGTCAATGGCACATCTTCCCCCCCATCATTGCAACAGGTTGGCTCTCCCAACACTCTCCTCCGTGGAAACCACAGTGTGGGGTGAGCAAAATTGCACAGGTCTTCCACAGATTTAGTAGGATTCGGATTTAATTGCAGCCTTGGCTACATCCTGAATCTGCACACTCCAGGAGTCTCCATCCCAAGTAACACCACAAGAGCTGAGAGCGGATCTTTCCTCCGCTGGCTTGTCCAGGCTCTTTCTTTCAACCAACTCTCTATCTCTGATGCTCATCGTGGTGTTATTGCTACGAAATGCAGGTGAATGCCTTGGGAAAGGGGGACAGGGATAAATCTCAATCTCAAGCAAGGCTGAGGTTACTTACCACCAAATACAGCATGGTGTAGAGGGAGAAGGACGCGTGCCCGGAGAAGAAGGATTTCCTGCAAAACAAAGCAGGTGCTAAGAACCAACCACTATAACCCTCACTATTATAATCTGCTAGGTAATATGATGACTTGTCTGTTGCTACCAAGAGGGTGCCAAAGCAGAAAGACCCCCAACCCCCAACCTTTCAGTTTATAAAACCACCATTATCCGCCCTGCTCGCTCGTGAGGCAGAGAGGGAACGGATGGACAGGATGCTCGCATTGTTCGTCCCTTCCTGGTCTAGTCGTGGGACAGTAGTTATTTCCAGGATAACCCGATAACTCATCGTCTCGCCTCAAATAACCAGGAAACAGAAAAGAAATAAGAAGAGAGCAGCTTCTGCTGTTGCTTAATCGTAGCACGCAAAACGTGGGCCTGGAGATGTCAAAAATGAGCATCTGATGGATCTGATAGAGCTCAAAGAGGAAGCCCTGGCAGCCCTGCCTGTGTGGAGCCTTAATGGAAGAGAAGCCCTCTGCTCTGCTGCATGGGACAGCTTGAGCTGCTCACCATGAGCTCAGCTCTGATAGTGCATTCCCACATTGAGCAACCGCTTAGGGAAACAATAGTGTAGGAGTAAAGAGAAAGGAAAAGAAATACTGTTCAGCTGAGTCCCACAACTCCCAAGGGAAAGTGCCTGTTGCTGGTAAATTACAGCCTTCACAGAGAGAACAGCATTTGAATCTATTGCTGGCAGAGAAACCCCCCTGAGATACTTAACATAAGACACCGTTTCGGTAGCAGCAACCCATCTCTTCGGTGGGTTCTCACCTGGCTTCCTGGACCTTGCTGTCATTTCCCCTGCAGGTGTAGTTCTGGATGTAAACTCCCTTAGCACAGTTGATGGTGGAGAAATCCAAATCGCAAACTTCCAGGAAATGCGGCCGCAAGCGCCCGACGGACACTTTGGCAATGTCTGTGAAGGACTGGCTGATGGCACAGCCGAAAACGAAGCAGCCCACTTGCTTGTAGAGCGCTGCCACGTAGGGGTTCTGGATGAAGGACCTCGATTTCTCCTTCAGATAGTGGATGCGGTAGAGCTCTCCCGTTATAATCTGTGGGAGAAACACAACAGAGAGATTAGAGGGGAGGAGAAATACTGGGCAAAACCAGTGATGGGTGGTAAATGCAGAGCTGAGATGGTTCTTTGTGCTCCAAGCATCTTGAACCAGGAATCTGCTTCCATAATGAGGAAAGAGAGCCCAGCATCTCCCCATCCTCCTCCTTTTCTCTCTCAAGAAGAGATTACAGAGCTTTAAGTGTTGCTTATTGAAAAATTCAATAAACAAGAAGGAAAAGAAGGTAGATTTTAATTTAGCATGTTGGCATATCTTTACAGAAGTGAAACAGCACCAGCATAGTAGAAAAAGCCAATAATTTAACATAAACCAGACAAAGAATCAGCGTGTGTTACGGAAGGAGAGGCCAGATCACTACCCTCTTATCAAACTGATTGTGGAGGAAAACAAACGAACAATCTCCTTATCTTCCTCTCTGAAAACCACAAACAGAACAGCGTAAGACTCAGAAAGCCCCAAACTTTTCAGATTCTGGCCCAAAATTTGCTGCCACCAGACCCAATTGAAGCTGCTCAAACCTCTGTAAATACCAGCTATTTCTAGGCATTCTTGTCATTGCAGGGCAGCAAATTACATTTTTCTTGTGTCAGGGGTGCTGGGGTTTGACAATATCACCATAAATCACTGTCAGGGAGCAGAGGACCTGGCTTCTCCTAATTCCAACTCTGAAAAGGCAGGTTAATGAAAATCAGGCTGTGAAATGAAGTCCAAATGTCTCACCTCTCCCAAAGAGGCAAAGCCTTTTATTGTTCTCCATCACATTACACACCTAAGTTTTGAGCTCCAGATTTACAGCTTTAGGATTTTATTCATTACTTTAAATGTTTTTATACCCGAGTAATAAATTGAGGCTTTTTTTCACCCTTATTTTTCAGCCACCCCTTGTCCCCGCCCCTCTCTAGTCATGAGGGCTATGATATGTAAAATTAACTGTCAGGAAAAATGCCTTCATGTTAATCCCTTTCTGGAGCAGCCAGCAATATTCCTCCTGGCGTGGCAGCCTGCCAGAGGCATGCAGGAGACAAGGCTCCCCTGCCTACCTATTTTAAAAGCTTGGCACAACCTTTGGAAAGTAATAAACTGGAAAATGTATGGCAATTAGACTAAGAGGAGATGAAGCTGTATCATTGTTTGAACTTAACTCATACCCTGGCTTGAAAAAACAAAGGTTGACCTAAAGCAGCTGAAATTGCAGCTACACAGGGTTTATCAAAGAGAGATACAACTATAACAATAAAAAAATAAAGGCCAAGCTACAGCACTCTTACAACGTACAGAAATACTTTGGGTGGCTGCACCATCATTTGGGGTTTACACATCACTGCTCTTTACTTCATTTACTCTCGGAAATCCAGTGTTGATCAAGAATTGTCTGGGGAGCTGCAGCAAACCAACTCCAGTGTCATTTTAATCTTAGAATGGTTTGTGCTGGAAGGGACCTTAAAGCTCAGCTAGTTCCAAGCCCCTGCCACGGGCAGGGACACCTTCCACTAGACCAGGTTGATCAAAGCCCCTGTGTCCAACCTGGCCTTGAACACTGCCAGGGATATCCACAGTTTCTTTGGGCAACCCGTTCCATTGTTTCACTGCACTCATACTGAAGAATTTCTTCCTAGTATCTAATCTAAATCTACCCTCATTCAGGTTAAAGCCATTCCCCCTTCTCCTATCACTATGTGACTTCGTGAAAAGTCCTTCTCCAGATTTCTTGTCGGCCCCTTTAGGTACTGGAAGCTGCTCTAAGGTCTCCCTGCACCCTTCTCCAGGCTGAATAAGCCTCACAGACTCCAAAGACCATGGTTTATCTTCATTTTTGGACCACTTTCCAGCACCAGCTGGCAGCCAGAAATCTAGCCATGAGAACTGCAGAGGGAGATTACCCTTGGATGAACATGGAGGCTCCTGCACAAGGGCACGGCCACTGACTGCAGCCTCCCAAAAGCCTAAACTCACAAGAAGGGAAGCTACAGGGCTCAAAACTCATGGCTTTTGCAGAGGGGAGACGAGACAAATTAAGGATGACATCTGATACTAGCAGATGTGCCGTTACTCCCAACTCACAAACAGATCCATGTAAAACCCGAGGCTCTTGGCCTGGGCAAGGCATGTGACCATTTTAAACAGGGACCAACAAAAGTCTGGGGATTAATATTTTTCTCTCACCGTTGGTGGTCTGGGTAATTGCACACATGTAGCAGATTGTAAATTGGAGACTTCATTCCCTTGCTAACACGCTGCTGGGCAGCCATGAACCCTTCCTGCTTAGTTAAAGCCATGGCTCAACCTTAATGAGAAGCTAAAAATGGGGTAAACTTGTTTCTTTGGCAGGGCTGTCCCAGATAAAGCAAGACAGTGGAAAACTAACGCAGTACAGATGTGCACGAGCTGAACAGACAGCCTAAAAAGAAAACAGGTCTTACAGAGATTAAGCTCTTCTTATCCCTTGCACCGCTGCTGAGCCATCCGCATGGGATACATGCCATACCTATGTGATGGGCACAGCTCCTTGGGGGACTGTCACAAACAGATGGTCACTAAAGAGAAGCAAATACCAACCTTTTCTCTCTGTGAAGGCCTTTGGCAGACTTTTGGTTGTTGTGCCCATTTTATCATTATTACAAGGTATCAACAGCAATCCAATTAACCTATAATTACTTTTAGAGGTTTTCTAATCACTTATGTCAGTGGTGGCATGTTCTCTGTGTCTAATCACATTGAAGTGTATCACCTTCAGCTGTGAAACAACCAGCTAATCTGTCTGTGTAACTTACATCATCTAGGAAATCAGTTTTCTTAGGTGATTTTCATAGGCTTTCAAGGCTTATCATGTGTAGAGACACAGGGTCTAAGGCAGTGGTACCTATATGAGGCTCGGGATGAGGAAAATGTCACCTTCCCTCAGCCATCCCAGGGATGATCAATGCTTCTGTGCTGATCAGATTAACCATCTTCCAGCAAGAAAAGCAGTCAGGAAAGATGTGAGAGTGCACAGCCAAAAGGCACAAGCCTCTCCAGGGTCATCTGCATGGAAATTTGCCTGAAGCCAGTAAATATATAGGTATTAAAACCAAACACATACCCTCTCACATCCTGATCGAAGCACAGGTCTTTGCCTCTGCCATTTACTTAACGAGCATTCTGGGTGTCCTCAAGCCATTTAAAACATGACCTAGACCTTTTACCCTGGGCTAGACTACCCATGACGCCACGTAAAGCAAGGGCGTGAAATATTGGCTGCACCATCCAAAACGCCAGCTCCCTGGAAGTCCTCTCAACCACAGTCCTGCCTTCCGAAAGCAAACGTTGTGAGTGAAAGGAGCGGAGTCAGTGCCTTGTGGATTTGGAAGGAATTCCTATTATGCTACAGTAATTCTGGTATCTGGGTTACATCTGAAAAAAGAGGTCAGGCTGACTTGAATTTTCCATGCACGCTGCCATAGCAAAAGAAATCTGTTGCTTCCATTCCTCGTTAGCCATTTGTATCACTCAACAGCAAATAACCGACCTTTCAAATTTACCTTATTAAGTTACATTTGTTGTGGGCACAGTGAAACCAGGGCAGAAACATCTAATTCTTTGGGGATTTTCTTTCTCTTTTAATTGACCTGCTATTTCATGGTAGAAAGTTGATGGATCACATAGGCAGCTGATTATGTTTCCAGTTTCTGTTCCAACTCCTGTATTTGCCACTGCCTCATTACTGATCAGAAGCACACTCTGCATGGAGCCGGCGTGCAGATAGCTCAGGCAGTAATGTGAAAATGAGAGGCTTTTTCATTTTGTTTTTATGGCTTTTCCACACTCGGGGGTAATTCACCTGCAGGGGAAAATTCTGCCGTGTTTATGGAATTGGGGGTCTGCCACCTTTTGGGCTTGTTTTGAGGAAGACTGAGGCATAGGAACAAGGCAGTTTTGAGGACCTACTTTGCTAAGTGAGTATATGTGGTCAGGAAATGATGGAGATATTCACAGCATGGAGCAGCAAAGCTGAGGATGGGGTATTACCAAAGCAGGCACCATGCCATGCTAAAATACCAATCGCCCGTGACATTGCTCCTACAAGGAAAGGTGAAAGCTAGGAGGGGAACAAGCGCTCCTGAGCTCTCCATCTCCATCCCTCCCATCTAAAGGACCAAGAGGAAGGCAGCATCTCTGGGAAAGCACCTGAGCTGTGTTGGCACCAGGTAAGAAGGAAAACACAGGTACTTTTCATAAGGGAATTTCATCTTCAGCTGCAGGCATTTAGCTAACAACCAAGAGACAGCTCTTGCCTTCTGCCCCAGCACCAGATACATGCTGGCGCAGGGAGGCTCAGCTCCATGGGCTGAATTTTTGGCTGACAGTTAAAGCTCTCACCATGCAATTGTTTCCTAGCACAGCTCTAGGAAAGCTGGCAGAAAAGAGAAATGCGGAGGCATTGGGAAAGTGGTGCATTAACTACTTTTTATAGTGAGAACTGTGGGAATATGCTCCCCTTGGAAGGTTTTAATTGTCTTTTTAAAATGGTTGTAATGTACAATCTCTTAAAATTCTAATACTAAGCTGTGAAATTTTTCTAGGTACCAGTTAGCTGAAAAGATGTATCCCTTTTTTTTTTAACCTTATAAAATAGGCGAATACCAAGAGTTATTTGAATAGGGACAACCCATGCCAAGTCTTTAGTGAGACTCAAGTCTTTTTGTTTCTACTCTGAACTCTTACTGGAGGGTGAAAAAGCTCACAGACTTGCCCAAACAGCTTTGGGCCTGTTTATAGGCTTCAAGAAAAAACTCATTCCTCCTATTACAAGCTCTCATTTGCAAATGTTTATTGCTCTACGCTTGCACAGAAGTCAAACAGTTGCAGAGGAGATGTGCGCCTCAGTAGACAGTGGGGACGCACCAGCAAGACTGTGTTAAAGCCCCTTGGCAGTAGGACATTAGTGCCATTGGCTACAGAGGTGACAAAAAGCCATCAAGGATGCCCAAGGGACAGGAGATGAGATTTCAGAAGGGGTACTTACAGCAAGGATGGCGATGAGGATGCCCGCGGCACACAGCACTGCATCGTTGATAGTCTCCATTGACTTCAGTGGGTACCTGATGCTGTCGTCATCGCAGTAGAAGCCCCGCTGGTAGGGCTGAATTGTGCTCGTTTCGATGATGAGGAAGGGCAACCCAGCTAGAAAGAAGGGGAGACAATAATCAAACCCATCAGCAATACAGCCAAACACAAGCAGCTTGCCAAAAAAGGGACCCAACTAGAAAACCCTTTGCAAGCCATGCAGCACCATTCCTGATGGCTTTCCTTCCATATTGTTATCTTTCCAAAGGGAATAGCACTGGGATTTGTTTTTCCAAGTCGCTCTTGCGGGGAAAAAGCATCTCCTCTGTTATGGTTATCAGATGTCTGCACTGCCTGGTTTCAGTTAAGCCTTGTGCATTGCAAATATTAACTTACAGGAATGGACCCCTAAAGCAATCCCTCTGCAAAAAGCCATGAAAATGAATCTGGCACTTTTCTCTGGGGAGGGCCTGATGCTCTGCTGAGCGCCCCATGGCAGGTCTGCCCCAGAGCTGTGCAAACAAACCCTGGAAGATCAAGTGTCAGCACAGCTTCCCATACCTGGTCAACCAGGCTACACTTCATCCCAATACTTTTATGCCTTTGAATCCTTCCTTGGCTCCCTCCTTTCTGTGTTTACAGGGTGTTCATACCTACTAATGCCATAAGACTACATGCTTTGAGCAGCTGTGTGACACCCATGCTTGACCCATCCATGCAAGGGGAAGCTGAGCACACACCCAATCGGCCCATCCAGAAGAGATGCTGAACTCCCATCAGAGCCTGTTCACCTTCAGTCACATTAAAGCCACATAAAAACTGGTTTTAAACACTGTTTGTGAACCCTCTGGTGCAGGAGACCTGCATCTGCCCAGTTCAGCTGGACCTTTGCACCAGGCATGGAGCAGATCTGCCCAAAACCATGTTGTGATAGGCTAGGGGACGCAGTATGGAGGGGACACCTTAAAACTAGTGCATGTCTGTATTCTTCTAAACTTTTTAGAGAAAGACAGCATTGCCTTAAACCTAGAAGAGCCCTAGGGTATTCCACAGACATGATGACACCTCGGGCAAGGCACCCTCCTTTTCTTTGCCTCAGTTTCCCCATCTATCTTTGTTATTAAGCCTCTCAGAGGAGCAGTACATCCCTACCAAAACAAGCCCCAAATTCTCTGAAACCTATGTTGAGAGTAACTCTCAAACCACAAGGCACAGGAAACCCTCCTCCCACTTGCAGAGCGAAACCCAGGTAAGGGGAAAACAAAGGCACAGTGATTCGAGCTGTCCTAGGGCCAAGACAACAGGTCTCACACCCAGATCCTGCAGAAAGGAGTAGGGAATATTTGTCAACCACTAACTTGCTTAAGTATCTGTGGGTTTGTTTACACAGCCAGAAGCCTAAAACATCAGAGGGTTTTTCCTTCTAGAACTAATAAAAAAATAAGCTGAAAATGAAATGCTGTTGAATTTAACCTAAGTTTGTCCCCGTTACATTTGTAGTGATCATGATCTGCTAGATGTTATCAGCAAGGGTACTGTCCAGGTTGCTAAAAGCATCATCAAAACAATGTTCCCCATCTCCAGGTGAACCACCTTCTGGTATTTCACTTTGTGCAATCCATTTTGGCTCCTTTTCCTGGATGTTAATAGGTTTGCCTAATCCAGGATTATTCAGGGGTTTTCTTGGGTCTTAAAAGGGAAAATCTACCTCATCTGTGAGCAGGAACAACCACAGAACGACCTGAAGACTCCCAGGTACGCAAGAGCAGCCAGAGCGACCACTCAGAACCCCTTTCAGATCCTCTCTAAAAACGCTGGCAACGGGTTCATTGCAAGTGCTGGGCCCTGCGGTGCTTGGCAAGGCAGGATGGTTTCCACCACATGTGTGAACCAGCAAGGAAAGGTTTCAGAACTGCCTGCCCAGCTCAGATTTGGTAAATAAAAATCGGACATCTCGTGTGAATCCAGTTGATCTTCATTCCACTATTTAACCGTTTTGATGCCCAGCCAGCTTGGCCCCAGAAAGTGCCTCTGATGCCAGCAATCCAATATTAATAGGCCACTTAAAAAATCCTTAAGTTTCCCAATGAAAAATTGCAGGAGAAGAGCTAAAGTCACTCTGTGTGATCCAATTTCACATGCACTTGAAGCAGCGGCGTAACAGTTGAACTCGGGGAGTAGACATGCCACGGTTACGTGGCTTATTGTTATTTCTCCAGTTCCTCTTGTTAATAGCTTTCACATGACAGGTCTGTAAAACACATGTTCCCACAGACAATAAAATACATCAGAAAGCTAAAACTGGCTTAAAGAAAAAAAAAAAAAAGAAAAAAGACAATAGTGTTCCTATATATTCTGTGAATCCAGGAATAATAAAGATTTGTTTTCCCTTCATTCATTGAACAGCATGGGGTAGTATTTCCACGTTTCAATTATATGTACACTTGCCACAGCTATAATAAGAGCATAACTGACCTATATGGTACACAATTTCTTAAAGCATACATAGGCATAGTTTAGAAAAATCCAATGGTTTTTGTTTTCTCTCCTACAAACTTGTGGTTTAGTGGGATATTGCCAATCAAATCTTGATGTTTTTCCAGCAAAACAGTAACCTCAGATTCCCCTTTTTTTTTCCCTTCCCTTTTTCTCTTTTTTTTTTTTAACATGAGAAACATAAACATACTCTCCATAGCTGAACGGATATTACTTAGAAGACATAAGACACCTTTGATTTCAAGGGCTGGGTGAGAGGCTGCTCTTTCAGCCATAATTACCCAAGGAAGAAAAGACCCCAGCCCACAGTAAATTGTGCTTAAGATGGCTCTTCTTCCACAAGGTTATTTCTTGGAGGATGGGTTCTCTAAGTCTCTAGGCCACCACCCACATTTTTGTTGGCAAGGGGGTTCCAGCCTGTAGTGGTGCCAAAAGACAGCCAGAAAATGGGTTTTGCAGAAAAACCCTACAGAGGGAAGTCTGAAAGAAGACAGAAAATTAAATGCGGAGAGAGATGCCTTTAGGATCCCTCAGCAAAACACCACAGAGACATTATTCACACTAGGAGAGCTGCCAGAGGCAAAATTATCCAGAAGTGGGGCTACAGCCCACACACCCTTGGAAATGGAAGACAAGGAGCATAGGGTTGTACCATGAAGATCATAGAATAGTTTGGGTTGGAAAGGACCTTAAGATCATCTGGTTCCAACCCCCCTGCCATGGGCAGGGACACCACACACTAAACCTCATCACCTCTTCTGCCCCAGTCTCTCTGATTCAGTGTTTTAATAGGAAATTCATATTATGTATTCTGCAGTGATTTGTATCTACAAATTCAGCAGCTGGACCCCAAAAGGGTGCTGAGTTTTCAAGCTCTACCATTTCCCATCCCCACCCACAGTACAAAACTACTAAGAATAACAAGAGGTACATTTCAGTAAACAGTAACAAAAGGTGCCTTGCATTGAAGTGAGTGATAGACATGCACAGTAGGCAAAAAAATTACACTGGCTTTGGGGATGGGCACTCTTCTCTAAAAATGGTCCTATCTGGCTGTTCTCTTTGTGGCTATGGTTCACCTACATCTACAGATCTACTGAGAAAATCTCTACTAACACTGTAGAAAGGACTCACATCCTCCTTAATACTGGTATCTCCATGCTGAGAAATTCCACAGCATCCTGTGGACCACACCCTAAGGCAGGGAGGCAATGCCAGCACATCCATATAGGACTGTGCAATGAGAGAAGTAGTTATCCCCATCCCACAGACAGAGGAAACAAAAGCACAGAACAAAGGGATTTGCTTGTTCCAATGCAAAAAAGGTAATTGGAGCCGAGAGTACCTTCTGAATTTTAACATCCTTCACAAGATGAAGGAAAGGGTTTTGTCCTTATATAAAGGGTATTTTTTGCTTTAATAGCAGAACAAGGAAATCCCAACCACATGCTTTTATCTAACTATGCTGTAGGAGATCAAAAAGGGCTCCAAACCATGAACATAATAGAAATCTCTTGGGGACTGATCCTGCCCCATCCAAACCACTATGAGCAGCACAGAGCAGGTGTGGACACTAAAGAATTGTGCGAAGCTCCACAGGATGCCATGGGGCTGGACATTGAAAAATGATGTTGCTTTTATTGGGAGGAAGTCCAAGTGACTTGGTGACCTCTAACTGCTGGTGTCCTACATTAAGGTATTTCAGTGCAGGGTTTGAATTTATTTGTCTTCCCATTTAATAAAGCCAATCAAGTTTGGAAATCTAGCACCAAGGAAAAAAATATTCCTTTCTTTGGTCAGCACCATTATTAGGAGGCAATTAATAAGCAAAAATCCTGGGAAGGCTGGAAGCATGAAAGCCAAAACCCCACCACCAAACCTAAACAAAAAGCCTTGCAAAACCCCTGTGTACTCTCTGACCAGCTTGAAATGTGCATAAAATCAAAGGCAGAAGAAAAAAGGGCTCTGTGCTGGGTACAGCACTTTGAATCTCAGCCTTTGAAAAGTTAATGCTTGTGCAGATTTAATGGGGAAAAAAAGAAAATTAAGAGGGGATAAGCTTTCGTTGGCCACCCATCAGAAAAGAGGAGGGAGCAGGAGGGGAAGAGGCATTTCTGTAGTGATCCACCCATGCAGCTCATCTTCCCAGCCCAACCTTCACCTTTGCACTAAATTAAACACCATCATGGGCTTTTTTTCTTTTTTATGTTTAGTTCTGATGGAGATTGGGGTTCTCCCCCCCCACTAAATCTTTCTTCTTTCAGCCCTGCAGGTCAGCAGGATGTTGCTGGCTATCTCAACAAAGCAATGGTAATTTCTAACAAGCACTCTGTGATGTGTTTGGCTGCCAGTGTCCAGGCCCTGGGTGTGTTTTTAAGGTTTCAGTAGATTAGACATCCAGCTTAGTAAGTGAAAAAGATCATTAAATAATTTGGCAGGGCTGAGCTGGGGATCTAATTCCTCATTCAAGACACTCTGTAAATATTTGGGCACCTTCAAGAGACAGTTTTTCTATTTGAAGTCCTTAGTGGCCGATCTTAGGTACATCTAAACCTAATTCAGCTCACAATCACAGAATGGTTTGGGTTGGAAAGGACCTTAAGATCACTTAGTTCCAATGACTAGTTGTACACATTTTAAAATGCACAAAAGCTATATTAGCCTACGGTAGGCTTTTATTTGGGCTTTAGAAGTTGGCTTCCCCAGATTTTAGAGAAGAATTGTAGCACTTGCAGACGAGCCCTGGCAGCTCTTGCAAGAGTGAACATTTCTCAAGGACAGTTGACATTATATACATATACACACACACACAGAAATAGAACTTAATAACACAAAAAATAGAAGTATTTCCCCATTTCCATTATATCAAGCATACACTGCTAATCACAATAGGGCCTGATTCTGCACCAGCATTAACAAAATGGGTGGCTGAAGGAGCTTGGTCAACCAAAATACAATCTTAAGGGACCTGATCCACAGTCCAAGAGAAGGATCCCACTGCAGCCTGGATTAGGCCATTCTATTGGGATTTTTAAAGGTCTTGAAAGCATCAGCAATGCTCCTCTTTCCCAGTGTTTTTCACTGAATCTGGATACTTGAAGCCCAGGTATTCACAGGGGACAACTAGGCTAACATCAGAAATACAGAGTACCACCAATATTTTATTACCTGAATAATCTTAATTGTTCTTCACCTTGGTTCCAGCAGTCCAGAAAACTGCTCTGTGCATCTGCCTGTATTTTGGAAACACATCTAATACCTTTGTTTGCAAAACATATGCCCATTCAACCCTATTACAGTTCCACTATTCTCAGCTAAACAGACATATGAGGATAGAAGGTTCTCCAAATACACAAACAAACCCTAGACTTTACTGTAGAACAGGTACCTGCTTTAAGCTACTAAAGAACCTATAAACAAGGATTGGCATATATTGCATTTCTCTGATTTGACGTGTTTGGAAAAGTCCTAGAACACAATGGTTTGCTTTCCACAAAAAAAACCCCAAGATACTAATAAGTTAATTTTCTACTTGCTGTAGATTCTCCCATGCATCTCACATTAACCTATGCACCTCAATCTGCCTGGTGTCGTTCGTCTCAAGAGGGTGGTATTTCAGACTCCTTTATTAGTTGTATTCCAGCTGAATCATAGGAACATCAACATAAATCTCACCACTTTTAGGTCCACCAGCTGCTAGTGCGCTCCAGGTTCTATTTACTTAGATGACATTTTCTGGGTTCTTACTTTTCAAGGGGTTTTTTTATTTATTTATTTTTTACTAAGAACTGGTTATTCAGGAACGCTGAGCAAAATGCCTCCTCATGTCTGCTAGCACAATAGCAAACAAGAAGCAAGCCAAGAATATGCATTTTCTATAAGCACAACGCTGTAACATTGATGACCCCAAGCTGAAGAGGTATTTGAGAAGTGCCTCTGAAAGAAACCAACAGTGATGGCAGGAATGACAGGTATCTGCTGCCCAAACCCATCATCCAGAGGCATACCCATCCTTCGCAGTAAATACAGCCCTGTGCAACCTAAAGCATACTTATTGACCCAACCATCCTGAGAAAACATCATTATAGAAAGGCTCTTGGTCACAGATACTTTAAACCAAATGTCAAATTATTCTCACGTACTGAAAATTCCTCTGGATTCAAAACCTCAGCAGAAACGCTTCCTCATGTGGTGGAGCACAATGTGCCAGCCCCACACTCCAAGAGCTCCAGATGAACAGAAGTGCTGCCATTGGTTTTGTTGGGTAAAATACTGCTTTTAGAGAGTACCTGTTACCTGTTCCCAGAGGTAAACACCACATACAAAGGAAAAGAGAGGAGAAGGGAATTTTAAGAAGTTTGTTAAGTTGTTCCTTCTGGGAGTTTGGCATGAGTAGATGTATTAAAAACAGCTTTGCATTAAAGCGTGCATATATTTTTAATACCTAAAAAATGCATTAATAAGAAGAAAAGGTCTTATCCAAGCCTTATCCAATACCTAGATGCACATAAAATTCTGCCTTTGTGGGGTAAAACAGATTTAAGCCAGACTGACTGACCAGCAGAAGTTGGAGAGGGTGAACATAAAAGGCACTATCAATGGCAATCCAGAGCCAGCTCCAGCCAAACATGATGGAAACAAAGCCATCATTTCACATTGTCTACTGCAAGGAATAAAATGCAGTACACTGTGAAAACCCCAAAGTGTCACCATCTTACGAGGCACCTCTACACATCTTTTGAGGCACCTCTATACGTCCAAGCGCTTTGGAAGGTCTCACAGATATGACAAGTCTGACCTAGGATGACCCAGCTTGAATAAAGGGAGGGGGAAGAAAAATAAGATTAAAAATGTGCCTGTGAACTCTGCAATACTGAAAGCAAACAGATCGTGTGAAAAATACACTGTGGCAACTATTATGTTTTCAATTACAAACAGAGCGGACACGGATTACTCTGCCGGTCAGCAGGGTTTGGAATGAGCCCTGCTTTACCACAACTCCTCAGGCTCTGCCTTCGAGGAAGGCTCGGACCACTGCCCAGCCCCGGCAACACTTGTGCTGTGGGAATGGGGCACAACACCCCATTTCCTTAGAGGAAATCTAGCAGCTTTCTTCCAAACTGATGTAAGGGTGAGCAGAGCTGCTGCTCCTCTTCATCCGTGTCATCCCACCGGCATACACTAGCTGTGTGAACCCTGATAATCCCCCCTTATAGTAACAACTCTGCTCCACTCCATCAACCTCTGTTCAAGAGGAAAGTTTCATGGGTTGTGGGTGTTGTTTTAATATATAACATATCAAGAAGAGACTCCTTATCTTGGCTTGCTGCCCCCAGACACCACTATATATAAGCCCTGGCTCCTTCTCTTTGCACACACCAGACCCTACGAACAACTGGAAATATAAACCTGCAGCCAACTTGATACGGTCGACAAAATTATCTTGATTATTTTTAAATCAATCAAGGCGCAAAGCTTTCGGAGCAAAAATAAAGCCAGTCAACCTGGCCAACACCAGGCCTCTTCAGACACATTCAGCTGCTGAACTTCCCAAGCTTCCTCTCCCCCTTCCCAGAGCATCCCAGCCAGGCACTACAACTGTAATTAAGCACGTTTTGGGGAGCAACTGCCCCTGTGCAGGAGGCAGCAGAGCCCACGTCCACAGCACTGAAGGCTGCCGCGAGTAGCTTTCTGACCCAGTTCTGTCAATGTACCTATTGTAAATGCAAAATCCTTCTTCAGATTCGAAGCAGCAGCCACCTGCACAAATAAGGCTGGGTTATAACTCTGTAACCGAATACAAGCACTGGAAGCTTAAAAAGTTTGTAGTCCAAAAGGCACTTCTGACCTCTTCCTTAAAAGTTCACTAATCACTTTTAATTCATAATTTATTTCCTCTTAATATACTTGCTTTATATAATACCCCCTTCCCCTCCCCTTTTCTTTTTTTCTGGAAGTTCCCCAGGAGAAAATGGTATTACACAACTCCCTTGATTAACTGGAAATGAAACTTTTCCCCCTCAGTAGTCGAAATCTGGTAGAGTTTCCAGGATATAATGCATAGTACACAGTGCTGAAAGGCAAAAAAATGTGTGTATAGGTGGAAATGATCCAAAGGCCCTGCAAGCAATTGGGGTTTGATCTCAGCAGTCCCTAAAGCAGGGAACAGGCTTTGCCTATTCACTGATGGGTTAAAAAGATGTAATACTATCTCTTTTCTCCCTCTTTAAGATAATCCAGTTCCAACCCCCTGCCACGGGCAGGGACACCTTCCCCTAGAGCAGGTTGCTCCAAGCCCCTGTGTCCAACCTGGCCTTGAACACTGCCAGGGATGGGGCAGCCACAGCTTCTCCGGGCACCCTGTGCCAGCGCCTCAGCACCCTCACAGGGGAGAGCTTCTTCCTTATATCCAACCTAAGCCTCCCATGTTTAAGTCTGAACCTGAGATTTTTAAGGACAGCATGGTTCAGTGCTGCACACCATCTCAGACTTCTCAGTGCTCTTTATCTCCCTAAGAACCTGTGTATTCTGCAAATCCAGGTGATGCAGTAGTATCATAGCAGCACCTAGAATTTCACCACCCTCTTCTGCAAGCACAGAGCCACTACTGGCACAAGAGCCAGCCACATCGGACACTTTCACCTTGTCACAACCAGTGTTAACAACAGCCCCTTTCCCACACACCGCCCAAACCTGCATTTTGCAGCCAGGTAATGTTTCATAGCCCCATTTCCTTAGGAAATGCTATAAATCAGGCTGCATCCAAGTGGCACAGGCAATGGCCAAGTCTCTGTTCACACTGACTCAAGGGACGCAACATGTACTGTGCTTTTTAAACCCCAAAATGGGTAACTCCTGATTTCCCTTTCCAGCTTCCCTGTAAAAACGCTGTGCCCTGCTGTCAAGGAACATGTGAATAAATTGAAGAAAAAAGGTTAAAGCAGCCCAAGGGACTAGCAGTCCCTTTTTCTTTATTGCAGTTAATTTTGACAAAGGCTTGACAAAGGCTCTTCTATCCCCATAGCCCCCCCTATCTTTTTTTGGAAGGGCTTTGTGCCAAGTTGCATTATTTCTCTTCACCATGGTACTGCCATGAAACCCTCCTGGTATGTTTGCCTGAAAAATCACAGGTTTTCATGGAAATTGTTTTTATCTCAACAACTCCCTTTGTCACCTCAGACATGAAAAGAGGAAGAGAAGAGCTCAGGCTCAAATCTCATTCCAGCAACAAAGCATCCATGGAAAAGCTCCACAACCTTCTAAATCCAACAGCATGAAAACCTCCAAAACCACTTTTACTACTTCCCTCCTAACACCAACGCATCCACAGACCCATGCGACGTGCTGTAGCCCACTTTGCACAACCTCCATCTTAAAACACTTTGAGGCTTGGGAAAAAGTCCATACCATCAGTGGGGTTGTTTTGAAGGATTTTTAAATGGGAATAGTTTCTTTTCTTGCAACCCATCATGGCAACCAGAGCCCACTGGCTCCTGTCGGCAAGGCAGGAGCTCAGCAGCTCGTAGGGGGTGTCCTCTATTTCCAGCCTATTTACTGCTCCATTGAGAAAGGAGCCTATAGATGCTCTAGTTCTCAGATGGGAGTTTGGAGGGACCCAGTTATTCAACAAACCAACCCTTTCTAAACGCTGTCAAAGGAGTGATTTGATGCCTTTCAGTGCTTACTATACAAAACGCTGAAAGACCAGCGAACTTCAAAAGCCGCAGAAGCGGAGCTGGAGTTTGGCAGGAGTTCATTAGCTGCCTGTGTCCTTCTGTGTGTGGCTTGTAATTGCATGCAGACTTGATGCCAAATCCTCATCTACCAAGGGGTACCAATTAACATGCTGCTGGATGATTCACAGGTAGCTAATGTCAAATTTATACAACCAAGCCAAGTATCCCATGCTTGATTATTATATATTTTTTAAGCTGGAAGGATTTTTTTCCCCTCTTTTCAAGTCATTGTACAAGAGGTTTTGGCGGCAGAATTGGGATTGTCCAGACTGTTCCCAGGCCACACACCAGTGGTACTGATCCTGCTGTCACTATGCACTAGCGTCTACAAGGAGACACGCATCCCCTGGTACATGGGCCAAAGGCTTTGCAAGTTGTACCGTATTTTCCCTTTGTATAAAGCAGACTTCTCTGCTCCAAGGAGAGAAACTCTAAAACTGAGGTACAGTTTGCATTGCATACTTGCTTTCCTGCTGCTTGCACCCTCTTACTCCTATAGGTAGTAAAACAGTAACAGCAAGAGCTAAACAGCAGCTGGAGAAGGTGAGGAAGCAGGTACCCAAAATTGATAATTCACCTTTGGGAGGGAAAAGGTATACAAAGTTACATCTCCCGAAGGAAAATATAACAGTTATTAGATCCTTAGACAAAATAAATAAATAAAAAATAAACCCAACTCTTCTCTTACTTGAAGTCTGTATCCCTTTGCAGCCAGCTGGCTCCCAATGCAGCCCTTGGCAATTAAAACCTTGGGAAGTTAAACACAGCGGCATGGAAGTGAGCCTTTTGTCTTCCCGCTTTTTCATTCTTCTCTTTGTGTTTGATCCCCAAACAGATTTCTTACAGAGAAACCCATGGGCCCAAGTGGAACATCTTGGCACTAACATGGAGCAGACCTCCAAGCACACTAGTTTGCCACCACTGCTGATTTTCCCATGGAGAGCAGGAGACCTAGCCCTCATTTCCTTCTTCTGCTTGACTTTCTACTTTCCAAAACCAAGGCGAGTCCACTGAACTTCTCCCTGAAGCATCTCAGTGGCCTCCTGTCCCCAGAGATGCCATGAAATGAAAGGCACATGAGATAGTCATGATTTCAGATTTACTGGAGGTTTGATAATCCTGGGCAGAAACAAGACTGTAAACAGAGGGAAATGACAGTAATGGTCAGCCTTGATGTAACACTGCTCCCAGAACTACCAGCCAGACAGCTACACACTCAATCATGGGTTTGGATGCTCCATGGCTATACATATAACAACCAGAGACCCTCCTTAGCAGTAATCTGATAGCCTTTGCCTGTTCTTCCTATGTCTTTGTCACACTGGTTTCCCTAACAGATAGTTTCTATGTCAATTTTTCTGACAGTTCAGCTCTCAGATACCCATGTCTCCCACTTTCCCCCCTAGATATTTCCTTTCCCATTAGGAAAAAGTTTCTCCATCACACTTCTTGCTTCCATATCATTGCAGAACGCCATCAGCCCTGGGGAATAACTCAACACCAGAAGGACTGTGAGCACAACCCAACGCTCCCACCACTTTATCCTTCTAATAAACCTATCACTGCATTTGACACAATACAGGTCTTGTCCAGCCATGAAAGCTTTCTTGCTTATCAGGAGAATTTTTTAATCAACTAGGAGGGAAAACATGGCCTGACATTTTATTGCTTCCTTGTGCTTTGCTGTTAGATGTTTCGGTTTCTTCCAATTTGTACTCTTGCTAATCTCTTTAACCAGGAATCAGTGGAAACCTCAAGTCTTTCATGCCCAGCAGCCTCCCCTGGATAATTTGGAGGCAGGGCAGGCAGAGGAGTGTGGGGAGCTCACAGTGAAGTGGGAGAAGAAGGCACCAGGCACCAAGCTCTCAGACTCACTGCAGGTTCTGGGACACAGTTTTGTCCTGGCCACAATTACAAAACAACAAACAACGTCTGTGGGGAAGGGTCATAAGAAGTTCAGCTTTCCTCTATTAAAACCATCTGGTGCCTATAAAAAAAACTCAACTGGTTGGTTGGGATGGTTGGTAGCACCTCCTCCCTGCTTGGCTCTTCCAGGCATTTCTTGAGCATGGTGGCTCTCAGAGGTGCCACCACAGGGGACAGGGCTGCTGTAAGAAAAGGGGGCCCAGCAGACACACACCCTATTCTGCATCCCTCCTCTTGCAAAGAAGGTCCCCCAATACCCATCTCATTTCACTTCTCCTTATCCAGACCAGACCCTTCTTTATGAGGTGCTTGTCCCCTCAGCAACACAGGCTCCTCAGTGAGCTTGTGAGAGGGCTGTGCTTTCTGAGCAAAATAAGATGTCCTTGTGAGGCCAGAGTGGAACCCAGCAAAGGGTTTCTCCATGTTGGAGACACTGACGGGTCCCACTCCAGCACCAACAGCAAGAGGCATCACCAAACCTGCAGGGAACGGGAACCTTTATTAAAAGAAAACCAAACCAAAACAGCCTAAACCTCCCCTTTGTTTCCAATAGGAATAAAGGGGGGTGGGGGGTGGATAACAGAGAGAAGAGAGGAGCTTTTCCAGCCAGTAACACAAAACCGCGCTGTGCTGGGAAACCTTACACCACGCAGCATCCAGCTCATGTACTCCTGCTCCGCTCGCCGCCTCCCGGATGCTTCCCCAAGCCCAAACTGCCCTTGAGAGAAGCCAAGCCTCAGCCTCTGCTGAAAAGCCTCTTTGTTTGGATTCCTTTTCCAAATCAGCGTATCCTGAGATTGAACTCCCTTCCACCCCTCTGCAGGGCTTTTTAATGTTCAGATGCCTTTGGCAGCAGCCAGATTCGCCAGCAGGTTTGCGGTCCTGTAACAGCGTTCAAAACCTCGCTGCTGGGGCACGTACAGTGCTAGGAACTTTCTTCACTTAAAGGAGAGAGGAGAGGAAAAAGAAGTATTGCAGAATTACTTCAAACGACCCTTTAATCATGAATTGGGAACAGAGGAGCTAAGTGATCCTTAATTAAACAATAGCTTTAATCAGCCTTCAATAGCCTACATTAAGGCACAGCAGTGAGCTGGAGAGGCACTACTTTTCCCCTCTTAATCTGGAATAATTGGAAGAAAACTAGACAAGGTATTGGAGAAACCCAGACACAGGGTCTAGTCCATACATGCGTCACCAAGAGGGTTTGACTCCCCATGCTGCCATAAGCTGTCCATGCAACCTTAAGTCCATCACTCATTGCACCCAGAAATTAAATGCATTTTCCTGCACTGCCCACTCTGTTTGCAAGTGCAGGGGCACATGCATGCTACATCCATACAGCCCCTGGCAATGGGATCCCCCCATCTCCATTGGGGTTTGCAAGCAACCCAAAATCCTACAACGCCACAAAGGGCAGGACACAGGATACTCTCCTGTCAGGACCTCTGGTTAGCAAAGCCTCAGCTGAGACCTACAGGTAATACCAAGGTGATAACTCAGTTACCACTGCAAAACACAGCAGATCTTGCAGCAAGGGACTGTAATGGGAACATCAGCCCTGCACCTAGACCAACACCAAAGAAAAATCAATCCTCTTCTCCAAAACCAGCCTCATGCCTGGGACTTGAAGCAGTTTCACTGCGGAAAAGTTGCTTTTCACTTGCAGTTAGCTTTTTAATCAGCCTCAGCATTATATCCTTCTCTGTGAAAGCAAAACGCTGAGCATTTAAGCAGGTGGATTTTCAGACTGTGGACCCAATCCTGCATTCATAAAGCAATACCCACTTTTGCAGACAACTTCAGCAAGAGCAAAAGCAAAAGCAAAGTCCCTGTTGAAATATCCACAGTGCAGATGTGTCCCAGACTATTCCACTTGTCTGGCTGTTTTAAACCCACTGCATCCCTATACCCTGCAGTAGCTCTTAGAGCTGTAGGCACTGGAAATCTTTGTGCCCATGCACATGGTGATTTATCAAAACAGGCTCTCTCTAAAACACTATCTGACTTTTCCATGGGTTTTGCATTTGACAAAGATTCATACCAGCTCAGCCAGAAAAATAAATGCCACAAAACTTCTCCTTTAAGGAAAAAAAAACCCCCAGCAAAACAAAAAAGCACCCAACCCTCACAGCCCAATGCTTTAGAAACGCTTCCACATGCTAATCAGCCTCCTATTCAGATCCAGACTGAATAGGACTCCAACAATGACAAAGAAATACGCTGAACCTATTCCACATTTCATCCCCTTCACTCAAAATGTTGCTGTTACCTTGGTTTTCAGCCGCTTTGTGGGAGCTGCAGCAGAATGACAGCCGCATGCTAAAGCTGCAGGGATGGTCAAGAAATGAGGAGTGCTACACAAAAAAGATATGCATCCAAGATTAGGGGGGAAAATATGGAATTATACAATGACTTAAGTCACTGATGCTGCAAACTCTGGTAAGAATAAATTGAAAAAAAACCCATGACATAAAAAACGAGGCCTCTACTGAAAAAACAGCCTCTTGTGGTCAGGCAGCAAAGGGAGTTTTTACTTAGCTTGGCAAGTAAGACTAGGCTAAAGCCCTCCTGCTTTGAGAATTAGCTATTTATGTGATGTATTATCAACTGGCAGATGGATTAATGCACCTTTCCCCCCATATCGTTAATCAGAAAAACTTCAGCTCTTCATTTGGGAACAGACATGCTGGTTCCTGCTGCAATGGGTGATCTGAGGTCATTTCCCTTTTCTGCAGAACATGGAAGCATGGGAATGGAGCCACCCCGGGAAGCTTTCACAGGAATCAGGTGGGAAGCTCCGGGACAGGTGCACACATGTCCTAGGGACATGCTTCGGCGCAAGCCCTGTGAGCCGCAGGCTTCTTCTTCATGGTTGCACATCACTGAGGATCTGATTTCAAAGATACCTTGGGAGGCTGGTGATGGTCTGGCAGGACTGGCAGAAGAACTGAAGTTTGCAGCTTCACTGAAATTGTTTGGAATTGGAGGTACCTCAGTAGCTCCGAAAGCCTCATTGGGCATCTGGGTGCATCTGTATGGGAAATGACATCTTCAAAGTGTGCCGTCAGCCTTACCTGGCTTCCAGCTCCCTGCCCACACAGGGAGGTGGATGCTCCTTCAGGCTCCCTGTCTCCATAGATTAGGAATTCCCAGAGGCACAAACCTTCCCTGTGACATGCCTGAGCAGGACCAAGGGCAGCAGGGCTTAAATCCTGACCCAGGACTCCTCTGGGGCTTTGTCTGGGCTGAAACCACGGAGAAGGGAGAAGGAGCTCCCCAAAAAGAAAGGACCATCTGATCACTGATCAAAGAGCAGCTCCATAAACCTGCTAACACCAAACTGATTCACAGCTACCGACTTCAAAGGAGTTTTGCTGCCTGCCATCAGCTTACCATTCCTCCAAAATTACTCCAAAATGCGCACAGTGTTCACCGACCAGACCTGCTTATCAGCATTTTGCCACACT
>NW_009933292.1:36162-44208 GCF_000696875.1 Nestor notabilis
AACTCGCCCTTTGGAAACCAACACTTTAAAGAGTGGTGGGCTTTGCAGAAAAGCCTTAGAAGCCCTCAAAATACCTGGGTGCGGGACTGGTTGCCACGTCCACTGTGCTGCTACAAAGACCAGAGCAAAGACCTTACTGTCAACATTGGTGGGAACGATAACCAGGGCTGGGCTGCTCCCTCCAGCAGCCTCAAGCTGAGCCTTGCAGCCAGGCTTAAAGAAAGGCCCATCACACCACCCCAAAGCAGAGGTCATAAATAACTTGCTGAGCATCAAGATGACAGGAGGCCCAGAGCCCATTTGTCACACTGGCAGCAGCTGGACATCTTGAGGCATGCAATGATGTCTCAGCTTTGCATAAGCACATGCTGAATTAACAGCAATGCAATTAATATCTGTGTGCAATGGTTGTCTCCAGTACGTGCATGACCAGACACAGGGGAACTGTTGTAAAAGCTTCCAAAAATGACTGTCATTCTCACTAATTTACAGTAAAACTGGGTGAAAGCTAATTGCAGGATGCCATGCAGCTACTCACCTCCTTTGCACAGCGGCGGGCTACAACCCTGGCACTGCTGGGAGAAGCAAGCTCTCAGAGGGAGCATCGTTTGTTTCAAGAGGAATGGCTGCCCAAAACCACTAACCAGCAAATTTCACTTTTTCTGTTTAAACCCACAAGAGGAAGAACCACGCTGTTCTCAGCTCCTCCAACCAGAAAGGGTGAAGCGGCTCCAAGAGGAACAGCCTGCTGCCTGCAAACTCACAAAGCAGTGAAGGACACCTCCATATCACAACTACCTTCAGTGCTCAAGGCAAGGTCTGGGTCAGTCCAGCAATGGCATTCCAGCCTCAATTTGCTGTGTCTTTCAGGCACTACAGAATAAGATCACTGGTATGGTTTATGAGAATGGTTGGAGGCATCTCCCAAGCTTCTCTGTGCTGTAGTCAACACAGCTTTCACGACTTTCTGGGCAAGGGATGAAAAATTATGGGAAAGTACTAGAGGGTTATGCACACTTTCCATTGATTCAGTGTCACCACCATTGCTGACCCACTGCAGCTTCATCTGGGCTTTGGCTGGCCACCCCAGCCCAGCCCTGTAGCTCCTGACTGAGGGCACCATATGCTCAGATAAGACAAGCTCGTATATGGGCGCAAGCTACAGGCAACACTGGAACAAGAACACACAGCACAAAGAGCACAGGCATTTGCAGAGCATCAGAAGCTCTGGAGTTAAATTACATGTTCTGCTTATAACATTTACTTGATGCGCAGAGTCGGTTTTCAACCCTCTGTCTTCAAAACATCCAACGCATGTGAAAAACAACTCGCATGACCAACTTGAAAGGACAGAGGTTACAGGAATTTCTGATACTTGGAAATCCACCAGGACAAACCTATTTTGCAAACTCATAAGCACATTGTCTTGGTAAAAAACTTACACTTACGTTTTCCAATGGTTTCATCAAAGCTGTATGAAGACAAGTCAAATTCCTCTTTTTTGGTAATGTTCTGCCTCCTCAGGTCTAACTTGAGGAGCAGCTTCTGCAGATCTTGATCCCACTGCCACAACTAAGCCATTGCGTGCAGCTAAAAGAAAGACGGATTCTCAAGCATGACTTCCCAACAGCTGCTCCAACACACCCCTGTATACAGATACCCGATCCATGCCAAGGAGCTTTCCACCTGCTAAAATTATGGAGCAGGTAGTGCTTCTCCAAAGTACATGACACGGGAGACAGCAAAAGGGGGATAGATGGAGTGGCTTTGAAAGGGATACAAATGCCCTTCAGAGAAAGGGGCCATGCTGATCCACGAAGAGATACAACAGACAAGGCAGCCTCTTCCCAATTTCTGTTGGGACCTCCCCCCCACCCAGCCGAGGTATCTGCAAAGCCAAACTGAAGCCTGGATACAGACAGGACCCCCACGCACACAGCAGTGCAGTCTGCAGCACTGTGTGAGCAAGGGGGGAGCACAAAGGGCTGATACAACTACCTGAGAGGAGGATGGAGAAATGATGCGACTTGTCTCTTTTCAAGTGGGAAGTGATAGGAGCAGAGGAACAACCTGAAGCTGCACCAGGAGAGGTTTAGACTGGATATTAGGAACAATTTCTTCCCCAAATGGTATTCAGTCATTGGAACAGGCTGCCCAGGGCAGTGCTGGAGTCACCACCCCTGGAAGCGTTCACAAACCACGTAGAAGAGGCCCTCAGTGACATGGGTTAGTGGTGGCCTTGGCAGTGCTGGGGTAACAGTTGGACTTGACAATCTTAAAGGTCTTTTCCAATCTAGTTGATGCTATGACTCTATGATTTCACCTCTCCTCCACCAAGGGTCTCATGGCTCTGCCACACCAGCCAGCAAAAAAAAAAATCATTAAGTACATTCAGAAAACTGACTTCAGGCTTTTTAATTACAGAATAAATGCTGGATTACTTTTTTTTTTTTTTGAGGCTTTATTCACTTGATTTTCATTTTCCAAGATGTTTTTCCTTCTTAAATATGAAACCTGACCTACCAAAACAACCCCAACACAACTGCAGAAGGCAGGGCCCTGAGACAGAACAAAAAGAAAGAAGAAAATAATAAATGCCAGCACTCATACTACAACCCCAGCTGGCATCCTGCTGTCCAGGAGGGAAAGATGCATCTGGGAAGGGGGTTTTTCTCTGTCATCCCCCCCCAGCCCTGGGACACAGCTCCCCAGGGATCCGTGGGGCTAGGGGAAGCTGCTGTTCTCAGTGCCGGCTGCATGGATGCTGGGATAGACGGGTTTGAAGGCTGCTGCCTTTCCCCACGCTGCCTTCAACAGGCATGCCCTTGTTCGAGGCGCAGGCAGACTGGGCGACCACAACGGTCCCTTCTGGATTACCATGGATGAAGCGGGAGCATTGTGTGAATGAAACAGAGAGGATGGAGTCTGCACTGCCAGAGCAGGCTACGGAGCGGAGCTGGGGCTTCCCCTCCACCCCGGTTTTAAAGTCATTCAGAGATGTAGGCATGCAACACCCTTCCCATCTCAGATGCAGACACTAAAGAGGAGCCCTGGTTTGCAAGACTCTGCAGCGCGGGTTCCCAGCTGTGGTATGCAAACCATCCTTGGGCAGTATATAGAGGCACATGCATCTGGAGGATATACTGTCAGCTTGTAGCTAGACAAACAAAGTCAGACCAAAGCAGCCTAAGAAAGGCATGCATATTAAATTGAGATTTAAAGGGTATAAAAAATAATCTGTTTGATCTGGGAGCGATGTTTATATTATTTTCTGTGCTCACTACAAACAGACAATTAAAAGAAAATGTCATCTACTCTAATTGTGATTCTCATCTCTCGCATGTCTCAGCAGCAGGTACACAGGATTCAAAGCACTTCTGGCCATGAAGCAGTTGCACTTAATTCTACTTTCCTGAAGACACATCTTCAGGCTGGCCAAATTCCATCAACTTGGGAAAGCCAGCAGATTTATATCCCCGAGGACTCGGGCTGTCATGGGTACAGCATTTCCTTGTTCTGCAATTAACACCTCAAGTATAATTGTCACTAATAACCTGCTCTTGATAGGTTTTTCTGTTTTCATAAAGCAAACACACACACAAAAAGTGTATTTTAAACACCTCCAAAATATTTCTCTCTCTCCTTCCAGCCATCTTTGGCTCCTTTGGTCTTTCAAGGGAGGAGCAAAACTATGGACTGGTATCATGCTTGGATGCTGACTCTTGCTTTAATAAGAAGCTTTTCAAGGCTCAGAAAGGCTCCTTTACTCCCAAGTTATGGTGGGGTACAACACACAACCCCATGCCAAGATGCCACCTCTGCAAACCTGCCTTTGCCAAAGCACTTCCACACCAGTCATCCCTAAGACAGTCCCTCCTGCCTCATAGGGAGCTCACTGTGAGATCCTACAGGTATTAAGTGATACATAAACATGAACAACCAAACCCCATCTAGGGATGGATGCTCAAAACACGATGATGACTCTCCACCCACACAGCTTCTTGTGTATGGTATGGACTCAGTCCTTCTCAACACAGAGAAGACACAGCACGGAGAAGGCAATGCCAAGGCACTGGGACTGCCTGGCTGGTTTAGTACAGTCAGATCTTCTTGTCTCTTGATGAAAATCATAAATGGTTGAGTCAGCAGTTTCTTCAGGAGCACATAGAAAGATGTTACTTACATGACAAGTGAGTCCTGCATGGTAGGGTAGTCTGAAAAGTAAAATAAAACACAACCCCAACCCAAAGCAAAGTTGCTTAGCTTGTCAAATTCAATGCTACAGCATCTAAATAACTCTAACCTCACCCCTCATCTTTAATTCCTCCCACTCCTTACACTTAAATGACAATCCCAGGCTTGTTTGTGTTGATTTCTGTGATGCAGTGACAGGGTCCTAATGGACCTCAACCCCCTTTTACTTCTGAAAGACGAACGATGACACAATTCTCTACACAGAAGAGGAAAGTGAAGAGTAACCTGAACTGTTAGACCAAATTATAAGATTATACCCCCACTTACATAAACACAGTAAGGTCCTGCTAGCATAAATATTTACTTTGAAAGTTCATTTTAGCATCAAGCTCACTACAGAAGAGGAGATGCCAAATTTGTAAGAAAGCTGAAGAGATACTAAGGTCGTAAGAGGCCATCCATCTGTTTCTTCAAAACCTTCCAAAGACAGTGAAACTTGTGTTGCACACATTAACTGGGATTGACAGAAGAGAGAAAATTAAATTAGAGACAGAAAATAAGACAGGCAGTAAATTACGTGCAGTTTAGATCTCACCAGCGTGAAACATATGCTCTCATAAACCCCATTTCCATGAGCCTAGGAAGCAGGTATGTCAGATGAGATCCCTCTATTTTATAGCACAAGCAGGACTTTTTGGAAGCTGTTCTACTTGCACAAGCTGCACAAATACAAGCTACCGAAGCTCGTCTGCCCTATCAGCCTTGCTGATGCAGCCTTCCCTTCTTTCAAGTTTAAATGCTGGACTTAGTGCCCATCAGCAGAGCACAGGTGGCTGCTCAGTGTTTGCAGAACATGGGGATTCCCTGCTAAGGGAAGAAAGCAGGTCTGGGAAAAGGAAATTTAACCCTGGATGCTACATATGTAGGGCCAGGCTCCAAAACATCCCACCTCAAGGGTCAGGGCAGAAGGCTTTTCCTCACTGGCCCATGTCTCCTGCAGAAAGGTTGAAGCAGCTCCGTGTAGTGCTGCATCTGGGCAGCAGAATCCCACAGCACCAGGGAAAGCTTCACTGTGGAAGCCCCAGCCAGACCAGCCCAGTAACATCTCTATGCTCTGGGCAGGAAGTGCAAGAAACTCCTGGCAAAGGGATAGGGCTGCAACTGGGCTGGAGATGATCAGATGAAGGCAAAGCAAGGTTCACCAAACCTCTTATTTTGATGCTCAATCACATTTTCAGAAGTGTGGCAGTGACCAGCGAGACAGGGACAGGGCAGCAGGGACTCTTCCACATCATCAAGCTTGCCTGCAGCCCTAACAATTTCAGGAAGTATCTTCTAATGCTCTAAACAGAGCCCTTCCAAGAGGAGGAAGCAGATGGAGAAAGTTATTTTCCCCCCTCAGATGACCTGCCTTAATAAATGCACACTCAGTTCTTTTCTGCCTCTTTTTCCAAGTTAAGCGCTGACATGAAATGGCTGGAAAGTTCACCTTGTTGGTGATGAAACCTCTTGTTCATGCAAGAAACCAAGGATGTGTAAGTGCCAAGTGCACTCATTAGGGGAGTGGGTTATTGAAAAATATTCAGCTCCCTGCCAACCCAACCCAAGTTTGAAATGCAGAAGTGTGGGGTCTTGTTCAGTGGATCTTCATCCAACCTACTTCACCAGCAACGCACCTCTGCCAATGGCTTGACAACTTTGCTTCTCATGATTCCCAAGGAAGATATAGATCTTCCCCTCATGCATTTACCATCAAGATAACCATTGTACTTAATGAAGACAGACAAAAGTGACTCTTTCTAACAACTCACACCAAACTAAAGCTGAAGGAAGCTCTTGATAGCTCTGCTTTACTTATTCTAACTCCCTTAGATGTTTATGATAATTGTCTTCTAGGTAATTTGTTTAAATTTCAATGTAAACAAAGAAGGGTTTGTACACATCTACCACCTCACAGAGAACTGACGTGTGTCATTTCTGAAAGATATTTTACCCACAGTTTAGTCTTTTCATTCCCCCCTCCAAAAAGCTGATTCAGGTCAGAATTAACGGCAGTACCTGCAGAAAAAGCCAACATAGCATCACTTCTGCAAATCAAATGACTGGTTTGACTATTTCCTAAAGTGTTCCTCAAATGAAAAAAAGCTTTCTGTTTCCCTGCTACTCTGAATGTCTTTGGGCAGCTGCTCAAGAAGCATAACTCAGTTTAACTGCACTGGAGGCCATTGGGCATTTGCCTACATGCACCAGCAGAAGACCTCTACTGAGCAACTCCACCTTAACACAAGTCATCATACCGAATTCTGCCTCTCGTTACCTTACATAAGACTCTGGGGTTTTTTACTGAACATGTAAATACCCATCAACTTGTACATGTCCAACTTTCTCTTACAGGCATCAGCTACAGCACCTTTTCTTCATCTAACGAAGTGGGTTTTTTTACAAGGTCAGGAAGGAAGAAAATGGGAATCTAGTACTTGGAAACTATAAATTCTTGAGTCTCCCCTAGCAAAAGGTAGGGAGAAGAGCAAGCCAAGCCTCCTGTGAGTGGGACAGCTGGCTTTCACAGCAACTCATGCCCAGCCATCCACCAGCAAGTCCGATACTACTGGTCTGAGTGTATTTGAAAAGCCCATCCCCAAACAAAGATCATGAGCTATCCATCATATAAACACCTCCTTTACCACATCACACCCATACTCTTCACCTGCCAGTGATCAGCTAGAATTAAAATTTCCTTCAGCTGTTGAATTCATGCTCTTACATTTAAATGCTCCTCACACTAAAAAAACCCAACAAACCCCCAAACAAAAACAAAACCCCACAAAGCAACCAACTCTGGTGTTTACTTTCTTATTTCCACCTGTAGTAATATGAAACAAAGCAACACTCACAGTTTTTACTGTCTCACATTATTCCCAGCTAACAATACCTTCCAGTGGTGCTTGGTAAGTTCTGTTTACCCAAACTATCACAAGTAGAATAACACATGTCAACTAACTGCTTTTTCATTTAGGACCCTTAAATCTAGAGAAGAGGAAGAAAAACCCTTTACCCATTCAAATAACACTCATGACAGGAACGCCTGAAGTTAAGTAAATTTGTGTAAATGAGAGTTTAAAAGTTCTAGCTCCTAAGAGTTGCTTTACTAGGAATCCAACCTTCTGTTTAAATAAGTGAGGTAACTCAAGCAAGTTATGTTTCTACTTATATTAGTTTCATAATATGGGATATCAAGTATTTTTATTTTTTCCAGATACAAGGAGATGAAGCTTTCTGCACTGGCCTCTATTCTTGTGGGAATGTAAAGAGAAAACCATGCCTCCCTTCTTAATGTATTAGTGCCTAGTAATATACACCAGATGATCAATAAACTACATAAAAATTAAATCAAACTGACAGTCTTTAGAAAAAAAATGGGCTCTAAGCAGAAACAATTGTTTTAAAGACTGTGGTGTCTGGAGTATTAAACTCACGTGCTGTTGTGTTATTAATCTCTTTGTTGGAAGCCAGTTGATTTCCCCTGCCTGTGTCTGTCAATTAAATATTCAGCATTGCAGCCACAATTGAACGGTTGATGTTTTGGCATGCAAAATCATTTTGAGACAGCCTGTTGACAGTTTCCTTACATGTCATACCATTCCCAAACGCCGAGCGGGCTAGCAAACCCAGACCTCTGCCAGCGACTACGAGATGCCCGAGAACACTACAAAGGGTTTAAAGCGAATTGCCTGCCCTACGCACGCGAGAGGTAGACCTGACAGCCCAGCAATACAAAGTAACTAGAGCAGCAAGAGTTTCTCCCTTTTCCCCCCATTTTTAACGAAAACACCCAAGCTGCGCGGTTTGCCG
>NW_009933293.1:0-14409 GCF_000696875.1 Nestor notabilis
CCCGAAAAAATAATGTATGGATTAAAAAAATAAATACAGCAAAATACCGCTGAAAAACGGTATTATTCACGAAGGGGAAGAACCACCGACTGTCAGTAAAATATATAGTCGTAAATGCCATATACATTCTTGTTTATTTCTTTTTATATTTTTATCTATTTGCTTCAAGGCAGCTTGTGGTTTTTTTGTGATGTTCACTGTCAACGACATGTTTATGTGTACGTTGTGTATCTCGGCCTGTGTGTGTTGTTTTTGACAGGTATCAGAGAAGAATCAGTGGGGAGAAATTGTAGAGGAGTTTAACTTTCCCAGAAGTTGTTCTAACGCTGCCTTCGCTTTAAAACAGTATTACTTGCGGTGAGTGTTATCAAGCTGTTGCAGTAGTATTTTTGAGTGTGGGATTATATTTGGGTTTCAGGGTTTGCAATAATAAAAATAACCCTGCTCTTTAAAAATGCTATAAAATAAAGCAGAAATAACTTGCAATTCCTTAATGGTCTGGTGCAGTGATCATTTAAAGGTAATTCTGTTTTGTAGTTATTTTATTTTGTATTTTAGATCTGCAAGCCTTAAACTTTGAAGGGATCCCAAGTATATAAACAGTATATATGTCAGAGCCATTTTTATTGATTATTTTAGAACTACGGTACTAAAGGATTGTTACTGAGATCATGTTATTGTAGTTTCAGAAACTTAGCTTAATTTTTGGAGCACTGAAATGTGTTGATACATGTAAACTTGTTTACTGCTCAGTCGGGTCAGACATTGAATGAAAATGCATCTGCAGGAAGGTAGACTGATTTGGAGAAATTATATTGTTGTCAATTACTAGCAGCATACATTATATTTTAGAGTACAAAGAGCTAACTGATTTTTCTGTTGCTTGAAAAATAATAGATTTTTGTATTTTTAAAAAAATAAGATTCCATTCCTTGAAATGATACAGGTTGTTTTGTGATGCAAATTATTTTTTAATGTAGCATGGAGTTCATATTGAATATTTTAAATTGCTGTGTGTGGTGCTGTTCAGTTACTATATGGCCTTTTTTTAAAAAAGAAACAAAAAACTTTTGCTGATTAGTCTTTGTGTAAAAAATTTTAAAAATTATTGTGTATATAGTGTTTTAGATGCTATATATATATAGCATCTATATATATATAGACAGTTATATTTCATTCAGAATAAAATTTTATGTATATTGGTTAAAGAATGTAATTTTCTTCATTATATAAATGATATTTTTCATTGCAGTTAGTGATAATATGGATGTGCAGTATGTACAAAAGATGTATGGGCTTTTGGTGATCTGTTTTGGTGATCTGAGTACACACCAGCTTTATCTGTCTCTAGTTTGGCCTTCTGAATTAGGAAATGCAGTAATTGTACAGGTGCACTTTCTATTGGTTGTCCTAGATTGACTTCCAGCTTGAAGCTGTAGAGTTCATAGCACAGAGAAGCAGTTATTAAGTTACAGTGATGTCTGGAAAACCTTAGTCAGATATCTGTAGTTACTGAATTTTTCTTTTTTTGGTGCTGAGAGATGATTGCTTTAAGATTCAGACGAAGAAAAGAGATTACCATTGTTAATAGCTTTAGTAAAGTTTATGATTGGTAGCAGGCCTTGGAATGAAGTGGGAAGCTCCACTTTAGGATGTTCTTCTCTGCCTTTTTTTTTTTTTTGCCTTTTTTTTTTCTTTTAACTCTACTACATAGCACTGAAGTACTGAGATAAGTGTTGCTGAAGATTTGTCAGATCGTAGAAAGCAGTTTTTTGCTTTTTGAGTTTTTCTGTTGGACCATGTGGTCTGTTACTTGACTGGATTTTACATATAATTTGCAAAGTGATAGTTTTTTTGGGTTTTACCTTTTCCTTTGTATTTCCGTATTTTGTAAGTGCTTGAATGGCCTAACTTTTTGCAGTAAAAGGTTGTATGTAATTTGTATTTTCATCTGTATATTGAAAGCATTTATATGCTGTGACAGTTAACACAATTAATTTAGCTTTCTAATGACTATTAATTTTTAATAGGAGACTATTTTTTAATTTAGAATCAGACATACAAAAATGTTGTTATTAACATGCTGGTACTGACATCATTTAAAATACAGTTGCTGCAAATATGTAAAAATGATAACATAGGAATAATTGAAAGGATTTTTATTTACTTGGAATTTAGAAGAGAAAGTTGATAAACAGTTAAGATGAAGAATCTTTTAAAATATCTTTTATCATAATCTTTGTGATTTACTTAAGCCATTCTAAAATAACCTGTCAAGGGTGTTGGGGTTGATTGGGTTTTAGTATTTGTTTTCTTTTTTGGTTTGGTTGGGTGGTTTTTTTTTTTTTGGTGGTGTTTTTTTTTTTTGTTGGGTTTTTTTTTTTTTTTTTTGTAAGTTACTGCTTTACTCACTCTTGCTTCTCACATAACTTAAGTTTGATGTGAACTGTTACCCAGCTGAGTTCACTTCCTTTCATGTGCAGTAATAAGACTGTGAATACACACATGTATCACTCCTTAATGTTTGTTTGGCTTTAACCTAGAAGGGTTTTTTTTGGGGGGGAGAATTTGGTTATGGGGAAAGAAAAAGATGCTGTAATGGTAAATTTGTAAAAAAGGGTCTTGTTTATCTGTTGAAGTGCATAACCTGAGGTCTCTTACAGGGTGAGATTTTCATGAACTGGTGAGCAATTAGCCTTGGGTGGGAAAAAAAAAGAAAAGACTCCTCTTGAGTCTCAAGGATGGCTATAATTTTGGCCTCACAGTTGTAATGACTTTACAAACAAAGCCAAACAAACTGAGGCCTACCAACTTGTATGTAAATTTTTTTTATCCAATTGTGTGTTGGGTGTCCTGTGAAGTGAGGGATCTGCATAGCAGATGGGACCCTGTTGAATTCAGAGGGATTCAGTGGTGTACACATACATGAATACATTTGTGGATTTGGATTTGTGATAGCTTGTGATGAAGGTTGCTTCTTCCTATGAAACATCTGGCATAACGTGTTCACTGAGATAAGATCTCAAGCTGCATGGACCACTTGCTTGTTTTGCTGTGTTATCTCTAAGAATGCTGTCATTTTGACTTAAAATTACTATGTAAATAATCTAAAAGGTTGGATTATTTGTGTGACGTCAGTAGTCCTGTTGGCTTGATCAAACTGAATGTTTTGCAAGACAAGCATCAGGTTATGGTTTTTGTAGGCAGTTGTGAAGTGTGTCTTTTTTGGTTAAAGAACTTTTTTCATTTTGACTGTTGTGGAATTCTGCTGTGTGTCCCTGGGAATGTATGTTAGGCTTCTTCAAAGGTGTGAATTTTTTAAACTTCTGATAGAATTCTCATAGGCTTTATGATAGGTGATATTTGAATACATGATAGCCAATCCTTTCTACCCCTTCTCCCTTGCACTGCCCCCTCTTTTCTCTCACTGGAAAAAGTTATTTATAATAGGGAAAGTCTGAACCATTTAGACTTTGTGCCTGTGTTACTTTGAGCTGTCTGACAGGTGAAGTAATTTATGTACTGTGGTTCTTAGTGAGCAGTCAAAAACCACAGTGCCGATAACCATTGATAGACTGTACTTGTTAATGTAGTTCTGTAAGTCTCTACAGCATCAGAGAGTGTAATTCCCTTGGATGTAGTGCAAATTAGATGTTTCATCTCAATTGAGGTGAATTAGTAAAGCATTTTCTAAATGCTTCTCTAAAGATTATTTTATAATGTTAATGAAAATATTTTAATATGGGGTAATAAATGTAAACATCAGTAATGTGAGCATGCTTTTACATTTTTGTCAGTTGGTAAACATGCAGTAGGTGAAAAGAAAGTTAACATGAAATATAGCCTGTTTTTTATGTTAATGGTTGATTAGGTTACAGTCCTGCAAAGAATTGGGCTTATGTGACCTCATATGTTAGTATAAAGTTATGTTGGTTTTCATGTGAGCGTAAGCGATACATTTATTTCTGTTGTGGGTCTTAATCTGTTCTTGGTGAGTGAGAGACCTTGTAAACTGAATGTGTAAATGAAGTATGCCTAACTGAATTAAAAATCAGTTTGTTTTTAAAAAGTATTTGTCTGCAGGAAGAGAAATTATGTGAAAGGACTAAGTGTAAGGTAAAGTGAGTTTAAGTCTCAGTTCTGCAGAGAATATCTGAAAGGTGGGAAGCAGGTGTATATTGTAAGCTTCTGGTAAAGGCAGCAGAAATGAGTTAATATTAGTCAAAGGTGAATAAGAATTTGCTGTTGTAAATATTGGGCAGGTAAGGGGAAGTCAAGGAGAGAGGAAGGAGGTCAACTCATAACTGAGAGGTTTCATGAAGTTATAAAGGCAAGACATTATGCTGAATTTCCTGAAATTCCATATATAGTAGAATGAAAAAGTGTGAACAGTTAAAAATTGGAATAATGCAAAATAGTTACTGACAACAAGTAGACGGAGTTCTTGAAAGATCTGAAGATGTTTGAAAGTAATTTGATCGCCAAGGTGCCACTAAGAAATTGAATAGTACAAATTCCTTACAAAAAAAAGGGGGGGGGGTGTTAAGGTGTGGGAGCAGGGGCTGAAGAACTAGATGAATTTAAGGGATTCTATTCCTAGTAAAATAATGGCAGAAATATTAGCAAAACAGTAATAAGCAGCCTGGAATTTTCCAAGCAAAATTACTTTAAAAGAGTTTTCTTTGTTATTCTTTCTCAGTGTTTAAAATTAGGATCTAATACTGCAACAGCATCTGCACACAGATCAGTGAGTACAGGACTGGCTTGCTTGACAGATCTGATTGCAGGTTCAAGGCTCCAGTGGATGAAGAGAAAGTTGTAGCTGTAGTAACGTTGTACATATTTTCTAAAATTCAAATACCTCTCAAAATCTCTCACTAACAAGTTATTTATGTATGTGGATAGACATCTGAATGAAAAATTCGTTGAGGGACCATAAACAAAAATAGAGCAAAGTATAAAGAATAGACTTGGTGAGTCACAGCAGTTTTAGGTGCTAAAAGAGTAACACCAGTGCTTACATATGCATGTAATAACACAAGCTTTGCCATTTTAGGCATATTTAATGTCTGGATTGATGAACTTAAAGAGAAGGTGAATAGTAGAGTTGTGACCTTAGCAGACATTGGTAGTGGGAAGAGTTAAACAGAAGTCAGGGCAGAAAAGGTTATCTAAAGAAATTAGGCACATTGTTAGAAAATATAAATGAGATTTCGTTTGGAAAATGCAAGCTAAAACATTTGAGAGACAGTAATCCGAAACAGGTATTCATTGTGAGGGAATAACCTGGAAAACAGTATTGCTGAAAAAGGGATAGGAGTGATACCATGGGCCTGATAATCCTGTCAGTTGTGTGCACCCGACTCCCTTTCATATGAAAGGGATTTGTGCATGCTTCTGACAGGAAGAACAGGTCCCAGTTTGCAATATGATACACAGACTTTGTAAAAATCAGAACGAGTTTAGGTTGCATCCACAGAGGCACTGAACAAGTGGGAGATGAGTTCTTGTGAGAGATTGTGTGACTGTATTTGGAGTACTGTTCTACTTTCAGAAAGCCTTAGCAACAGGTGGGGCAACTTAACAGAAGCTTAGAGAAGAGCAGCAAGATGTTAAGAAGGCTGAAGGGACTAATTGATTAAAAAAAAAAAAAAAAAAAAAGGAAGATTTGAGAAATAAGTATGTTTTGCTTGGCTAAATGAACATTTTGGGTGAGAAGGGGAAATGGTATGTTACAAGCATTTTGAAGGGCCTAAATATTTAAAAGGGAGAGAGTTTTAAATAAAATAAGAGGCTGTGTGAATGTGTAAGCTGAGGGTGAAAATTCAGAGCAGACAGCAGCACAAAAAGCCCCAAGATACACCTGCATACCTTCTGAATAGCATGCCAGGTGGAGAAGGGGGGACACCCACACCGTGGGTCATTCAGAACTAGCCTGGTCAGGACATTAATACACGCGCAACAGGTAATGAGCCCAAGAAATGGCAGAGAAATGGACCAGATGACCTTACAGGTTTTGTCCATCCCTGAATAACACTATAATGAAGGCTTTCATCTTGCATAGCTACAGATTTCTGTTGCAGTTCTACAGAATTTACCTGTGGAATCTGTTACACTTAATTTTGTCACAAATACTGCAGTCATTGGCAAGACAGGAAACAAATAGATGGATGACATTTTTCTTATTTCTTTTTTAAATTATTTCCCCCCTCCTCCAACGTAAGAACTGTAACCTTTGTTTCAGTCAGATGCCTGAGGCCTTGCTTTTAAGTCTGAAGAAAACATTTTACATAGTTGGAGGGGGAATTTTTAGTTGTACTGTAATAATATGGTCAACATACAGTCAAGACTAGTTACTGTTCATGCTACAAAACTTTATTTAGGGAAATTAAATCTGTTGTTAAAATCTTAGAATGTCTCTCAATAGAAGTTCCTTATTTGCATGGATGTTGAGTTGCTGGGAATCTGCTCAGGAGAAAATAGAACCTTTACAATACAAAGTTTGCATTAGGCCTCCTCTGAGGAGAGCAAGCTGCAGGTGAAAGGAAACATAACTACCTTAAAATTGCTCTTACAGTTATGTTGTGGTAGTAGTCACTATGCAGATGAGTTTGGCCTCTACCAAAGTTTCTGAGCTTTTCCTTCAGAACTCCTCTTTACTGCTGAAAAATGTTGTGAAAAATCAGTGATGAAAGTTAACGTATTTTCTCTTCCTGGTGATTTCTTGCAAGGTTTGTTAGAAATTACTTAAATCACTGCTGCTAGGCTGAAATACATTGGTTTCTTTGGGGAGGGGTGAGTGTTTTTCAGTTTCAATACCAAATTCTGGTTGTTTGACTTGAAAGCTTAGCTAGACAGATGTCAGAACTAATAAACTTCAAAGAGCAAGTTTCAGGTAACACTGTAATAACTGTGGTGACTTACAGGACCTAGTGAATTTTCTAGTAATTGGTGGAAATTTATATGTTGTGACCATTTTCTAATATGTAATTGAAACAGTATCAAAATTAATTTATGTTTTAAAATTAATAGCTCTGGTAACGCCTTAGGTTTGAATAAACTGTAAGCATCTTACAAGAAGATCAAGAATGCATGTGGAATGCAAGGATATTGCTTCTTTCCTTGCAAAGTGGAGTAAGCCTGGGCTAAGAAAAGGGTATTTTGATTATTTTAGAGCTAGTAGGCTTTAATGACTTTGGTTATTTGCAGTCAAATCTCGATAGATAAGACTTCCATACTTTTTTTTTTTTCTATTTCTAACCCCTTCCCCACTTTCCCAAGTAGTGAAATAGGAAACTATAATTTGAAATAGGAAAGTATAATTTGTTAAGTTTTAAAGGTGAGGTACTAGAGGTACCCAGAGGTTCAGATTGTTATTTTTATAGTGCATGTCAATTAGGAATGAAATCCAAATATAGTAAAGCTACCTTTTATTTTTTTTCTTTTTTTAATTTCTTTTTCCTGAGCCTTAGTTAAACCATCCATAAAGAGAGGCTACTGTTATTTACTGTCTTTTAAAATTCCTCCTTAATCAATAGCTGAGGAAGCACTGTTTGAAAAATAAACCAGGGTAATGTTATGTTCTGTGAATTGGAAAGCTGAACACTGGGTATGTAACAGGTTATGAGAATGGATTGTTTGTAGTTTGGTTTGCTATGTTTTGTTTTAAAATGCTTGTTTAGAGTGTCAGAGTGGTGTCTTGCACCTTAAATGGGACTAATTGGAGTAACTGTAGTACCTGTTCACTTTATTAGAAGATATATAGTTTATAGAGGGAATTGGGTATAGGCCAGAGATCACATCACATTGTCTTGTTTCTGGTTACCAGTTTGATACATATTTATTCTGTGGCCTTAGTTAAATCATTTGCCATCTTTTTATTCGTATTTATAAAGTGGGTATACTGTTGTTTGTTTACCTGTCTCACAGGGAAGTGTGAGACTGTAAGCTCTTTAATGCAGGGATTGTGTCTCTTCATGCTTCTATGTCATATCTTAAATATTTGAAAATTAATATAAGTAAGGAATATATGAGGAGAATAAAACTATTCATAAGCTTGTTCGCACTCTGCAGTGTTGAGAAGCAGAAATTATAGCACAGATGAGAGGAAGAACAATCTTTATTCCCCAGGGAATAAATAAACTTGGGATACCTAAGCGGAGAAATATTGGAACGGTTGAAAGAAAGAAGCTTATCTTAAGGAAGGATAATAAAACAGCAAGATGGTACCTAGAATAGTGAGCTTAGGCTTTGCCTGAGGTACTAGATTAGTGAGCTAGGTATCAGATCTAAAATACAGTCTCCTTGGAGCAACAAGTTCAAGTCTAAGCAGACCTGAATTACATTTTCAGCAATAAGGTAGTGACACTGAGTTCTCTACTTTTTGTTTTTCTATCTTTAAGCTGCATGTGCGTGCATTTAACTCCAGATGTATTGTAGCAAGCCAGCTATGCTGCAAGAGGGATTGCATAGTACTATAATAGAGCAGAGTTCTGTTGAGTGATGCACCGGAGCATGTTTGTCTTCCAAGAGTGAACTGTGTTCATACCATTTTCCTTTTTTATTGGTGTGGGAGGAGCAACTGTTCAGATTAGTAGTCTTCCAGAATAATTTACAAGTGTTACTTGTCAATCCGTAGCTGCCTAAAATACATAAAAATCCTGTAAAGTAAGGCTATCATTCTGTTTCAGAGAGAAGATTCTCTCACAGTATTTGCTGGACTTTTCATGTTTGTTTGCTGAAGTTTGGATGGGTCATACTTAAGGCTGCATGCATTTCTCCATTGTTACGTGCTGTGACGTCTGCTGGTTGGCCTCTGCCTCGCAGTCCAAAGGTTGCTATGCTGCCATGATAATCCACGTGTAGAGATTCTCAGCTCTGTAAATCACTAAATCATGTGACTAACTTGGAGTAGGTCTGTTGAAGTTCTTTCAAGTGTTGTAACAACCTGTGTTACTGGAACGTAATGTGTTGGGGAACGTTCTGTTTGGGATACATCCCAGGGGTTAATTAATCTAAATGAAAATAATTTAGGGGTAAATCTGGTATGTTCTGAGTATATTAACAATGATTATGGTTTAGGATAAGTGTAGACTCTCTGTGCATTTGTTTTTTAAGAAGTATATTTGTATTAAAAGGAAACTTGGGGAAATAAACTTGGGAAAAGTTCTTCCCTTACATGGTTATTTTCCTCAGGATTACCTGGGTTTTAATGACCTCAATTAAATTATGTAGAACTCAGGCAATTTCCAGGTAAACAGTGCCATGCTACAGAATTCACATATGTGCTGTGTAATTTTGGAGAGGATAGTAGAGCTTTGAAACACTGGAGATTACAGAGCTGTTTCTTGGACACTTTTTGCCCCCCGATACCAGTTATGAAAACCTAGGAAAATTCACATTTCTAACAGTGTATAAGCATATAAGGGAACAGTTGAACAATAAATACCTGGGGGGGGAAAAAACAAAACCCCAGGAATGACCTCATTTAAGTGTGAATGTGCAATCTTAACTTTGTCTCTAGAGAATATTCTTCATAATAGAACCTTGTGCTCTCTGTGGGAAATGGAAATAAATTCCATGACAGTATTAATCTTTTGTATTGCTGTGAGATACCGTTCTCCCCCCACCTCCCAATATATTGATGGATAGTTCTGACTCACTGTTCAACGTGGTAATTGATGAATCTCCTTTATAGTTATTTTGAAGGAGGTTTTTGGTGTGCTTTCTGGGCATCTTTTCCCCACTGACTTGGCTTCCATGGTGTTACCTGTGTGGGCCAATTCAGAAATACTTTCCTTTGCTTGTGGGCTGAGGGGGTTTTGCTGTTGTGGTGCTGCTTACCCCGGCTGCCTAGCTCACAGGTCTTTTTGTCTCATTCTCCGCTAATCATCATTTTATCAATCTCCGACTGCAGGCTGAAATTCATCTTCCTTTCCTTGACCCCTTGCTGTCTGTACCCATTGACTACACGTGGAATATTTACTGTAATCAAATTAATTCCTGATTGTAAAATTGAAGGAAAGAAAAGGTTTATGCAGGTAAAAGGGCACGAGGACAAAGCACTAAGTGTCAGGTGCCTAGCAACAGTAAAATACTGACTTTTACAGCAAAACAATAATAGATTCCATGGTACCTGAAAAAAAAATTCTGCAGCTGTGGACATGCAGAATTCACAGGATTCATACAGATACCTAAAGGGTATTTCACACACCTGAAAAATGTGCTTTCAGGTACTCTGCAGACCCAGTCAGGCATTGCAGCATTGGTGTGCATTTTGCTTGTTCTTCCAAGGTCATTTTTCTAACTCTGAGATATAGAAACACATACTTATTTCCTTTTTTTGGTTAAATGTTTGTTTCTGAGCACAATTACATGCAGAGGCTGACCCCTATAGTGAATTACTGTGTTTAATTGGATTTGAAGACTATACAGGGCCGTAACTACTATACAGCTTGGAATACTTACAGTAAGCATTTTTTTAACGCTTCAGACTACTTTATTTCCGTCAAACTTAGCTAAACTTGTCATTCTGTTTAATGCCATGTGCTTCTCCGTTTATATAATATGAGGTTATTAATTAGAAAGGTGTTACATTAGTGCATATGGAATCACAATAAAAGCATAAAAAGTTAGAAAATCAAAATACTTGGTGACAATGACTTCATCGCATTTAGTCTTGTTTTCTTACAGTAGTTAATATACTGTATTACTGAAGTAGTTATATTCCTAGAAAGGTGGGTTTTGTCACATATGAATACAAGATTTTTTTCTCTTTAAGTTTTTATATTACCAGTATGTAAATCCCATTTTTCTGTAGTAGCTTTCATTCTCCTAATAAATAGTTTAATTGTACTTTAAACAGGTAGTCCAGCTGTTGAAGAAAGTGTTTGTTAAGTAAGATCAATGAAAAAAGTGACTTAATCTACTGTTCTACATGTAACTGTAAACAAACACACTGTAGCTTCCCTAAATGTACTGATGTATTTCTGTATGGATATTTGTGTGTGATGCAGTGTAAAATTATGATTGTCAATAAGTTTATGTGCCTGGTAGAAACCAAAAATGTTCTGTTAGTTTTATGGTGACTTGATACTTTGGTAGGTCTGCTGTTAGACTTGTGTTTATAGACTTCTAGCCATGTGGAATTCTGTCGAGATGTGTTTAGGGACAACCTCATCCCTCTTCAGAGCTGGGCTGAAGTCAGTGGCATCCTGTGTCAGTCCTGCAGTGTGCCTGGTGTGTAAGAGCCAGACCATGTATATTAACACAGAATGTGCCTGCTTTAGCAAGGAAAGAAACTGAAAAAGTGAAATCAACAAAGATATATTCAAAACTTAAGATACTGAAATGGGTGTAAACAGTGTTCTTTTCTTTAGTTGTCTCCAGGAGGTCTTTGCATGTAAACAAAAGTTGCAGACTCAAGGTTTGGTAGTTGTTTTCTTTTTAAAGAATTTATGAAAGCAGCAAGATTTTTTATTTTTTTTTTTTGTATGAGTAAATTAATTGAAGCTTGCATTTTTGGGGGGAGGAGGAGGGCGCTTGGTGATCTAGCTAAGTAAGGAAAACAAAAAGCTGTTACCATTATTTCTTGTATTTGGAAACTTGTAAAATAATTTGCTCTTTTTTATTATTATTATTATAATTTCACTAGTGTAGTAGATTCTGCGATATTGCTGACTTCTGGTACTCAAAGTCCAAATAAGTATGATTCAAACCTTTTTTTATATTGTAGAAATTGAAAGTCATAATGAAGTAGATACAACATAAATATGATTGTTCACATACTATGTAACACAGCAGCAATGTAAATGTCCAGGACTATTGATCTGATTGCCTTAATAGATGAAACTGTAAAGAGTGCATTGTACAGGATTCTGCTGTAGAAGGCCACCAGGTGGAAGTGACTCTCAGGGCTGTGTCTTTCCTCAAGGTTTTTTGGTTCAGATGATACACGCTTATTATGGTTTGTAGCTTCAGAGACTTCATGTATTTCTCGATTTGGCAGCTGACCATTGAAAGGATGCACATCTCCAGGCAGTTGATTGATCCAAATGTGCAGCTTGGAGGCTCTAAGGTGCATGGGGACTGCTAGATTGGTGGACTGGTGGTAGAAGACACTTGTACTCCGACTAGTTAGCTACCCAGCTGGGAGCGACATGCTAATTCTGCCTTAGTTGGGCCAAGCTGGTTCTCCTGTAGGCCAAAGAAGAGCGAAGACAAGGTGTCTGGAGGTATTTTAGTGAGGGAGAAAAGATCCTTTGAGCACGGGTAGTCAAACTGCACAGGGAAGGAATGTGAGTATAGAGTGAGTCGGGTGCATTCATGCATTGGGCGAGGAGACAGGAATGTGGGAATGTTGGTGGAAAGAACACTGGAAGGGCGGATGGGGCAGATACTGTAGAAGGAAAAGGCAGGGTTATGTAATCTAATGCTGATAAGTTAGTCTTCAGTCGCCAACTCCCTCATTTAAATTGGTCACTGGATATTAACTGACTTGTGCCCCAGATGCTTGGGTGCTGCTGAGTGAAGGCTGTCATTATTTGTAAAGTGCTGAGGGGTCTCTGACTTGAATTGTACCATCTGCTTTCTACAGTGAAGTTCTGATTTACTGGTACAAACCTTACAGTAGTTCTTCTGCATCTTTGCTTGCACTACCACTGCTGCATGAACTGAATTGCTTTCTGTTCTGTTAGTTTATATTTTTCATTAACACTGAATTTACCATTTTCATTTTGGTTTAAAAAATCTGTCATCATCACAATTACTGTTACTTTTATCCTTACATTAGAATATCATAAATACATACAATTGCGTATAATCAAATAAAGGATTTTATCTCTTCCTTAAATAGCTTGCAGGGAGAAAGGTCTCATCTTGGGAAGTATTTCTTCATGGGCATTACTGCACTTAAGAAAGCCAAGAGGGATACAGTTGTGGAACAGTAAGGGTTTCTTCAAATGCTTCTGTAACTGAGAAAATTAGTAATGTTTATGAATATTTTGTATGCTCATTAGTTAAGAAATGCATAACTTTTATTGCATATGTGTGTATATATATTTCATATACAAGACTGGATGTCAGCTTAAGTTTGGGATGGGTTGCATGGACTTTCTCTCCCACTTCTAATACTAAATATATGTTAAGAATGAATTTTCAGAAGGAGAGGAAAAGATAGAATAAATATTCAAGAATCCTAAGAATTCTTTTTTTTATACCTACAGACACAAAGATTTAGAAACCAGGTTTGGATCTTAAAGGTGGAAGTAGGTGGAAAGTACTGGGCTTTTTTGACAGTTCTTGATCATATGCGATACAAAACTTTTGCTTGTCCTGGGCTTTAGGCTTGTGTAATTTGGAAAGAGAACTTTTAAACTCAGCCTGCTGTAAGCAATGCATATAGAAAGGCTGTTGCTTAAAACACCCAAGTTATGGCATGTAAGCTGTTCTGATCCAAACAATTAGTGGGTAGAGAGCAGGTGAATCAGCCAAAAGATGTGGACAAACTGTGTTTTTAATGCAGCTCTTCAATTTCTGTCATGCTATACCAGTATTATCATACAGCTACATAGTTTTTGTTTCTGCTATAATTGGAATTGGTTTTGCTACTACATATTTATCTTTTTTTTTTTAACTAAAAATAATGTAAATTCGTGTTTATCAGTAGTGCTTATTGCCGCTTGTTTTTGAGCTATGAGCCGCACTGATGTCTCCAGAGAACAAAAGCAGAACATTATTTCAAAGGTGTACGTATCTCCTTTCTCTGCCTCTTGCTCTCACTCAATGCATAGAGGAGGGTGCAAAAAGAGTGTAGGTCATAATTTGTGCTTGCGTAGTACATCAGAAATTATTGCTGTTATCTTACATAGCAGCTTGTGGTATTCTTTTTAAAGCAGACAGACCTGCTGTCACTTGAGTGGCTGCTGTGTTGCTGGTGTTGCCCCCCAGTAGTGATACGAGCTCTGCTTTTAGGCATTTGGTGGTGGTGAGGGCTTGTTTTGTTTTGTTTTAATTGTAGGGATGTCCTTTCATGAAGACCTGCATCAGGATTCTACTGACTGCATTAGCTTTAGAGAGACAAGATAGCAGATTCTAGTCTTGTATTGCCTAGTTCTGCACTTGTTTATTTATTTGTTTTATTTTTAGTAGATCAAGCTTAGTAAGTTACTCATATTGCCTTCTGGTTAGTTTTCTGAGAGGAGAGGGGGTTTTGTTTGCCTTCCATTTAAATTTCTGGAGGTTGTCATGCATACCCAGGGAAGTCCCATTATAGAGTAAGCAGGAAGAACATAGAGAATATATGAAGAAAGGGCTCTATACATTTAGGCAAGTACTCTTTCTTGGTACCTTCCTTCCCCTCTCCTTTCCTCCTCTCTACCCCCCCCCCCCACCCCCCACCCCATCACGACC
>NW_009933293.1:14440-53244 GCF_000696875.1 Nestor notabilis
GTTTTTACAACAGTAGATCAAGTCTTGTCACTTAGGTGATTTTTCAGGGCTGCTTGTCTTTTTGGCAGTTATTTACAGATGGAGATAAATAGGGGTTTTGCTAGTGCTTAAACTGGAGCAGCAATTTAATGAGGAAGATCAAATTAGTAAAAACTTTAGGAGGTCTCAGAGTAGTCTGCGTGTGGATACTAAATGAGGAAGAGAGAAAGATCAGAGGATCTTGGTGAGTTTAAAAATGGAGATACATGATGATGAAAGAGGTGGTTATTTTTGTGGTACTTTCAAGAAAGCTGAGTAGGGACGTTTTGCCAAGAGTGGTCCTAGAACAGGAAAGGTTTCACAGTCACACATTGTCATGTAGAATGTTTGTGTGAGTAGAGATTTTGCATACAAAAAGCATAATAATTGAGAGAATATTATGCATTGATGATCAAGGAGGCAATGATAGGCAGATTACAGTATGGAAAGTGAAATAGTAGAGTTCATCAAAGTATGATTCCAAAAGTTGTAAGTGTTGAGAGAGGTAGATTTATGGAGTAGCATGAGTGCGAAAGAGACTGAATTATGCTTGAAAACATTTCCCTTGACCATAAGAAATTCTTGTGTAATCAAGACACATAATCAAAGAAAATTATGATACTACCATGAGGCTATTTGGTGAAAAGAGTACAAATAGCATACAGTTAATAATAATTACACAGGAGCTACATGGCTGATGATGAGCAATATAAAACCGACAGTTAAGAGAATGTAAGAAAGCAAGTGTAAAGTGCTGCTTAGGAAATTTTGTAACATTCCATCTGTAGGGGAACAAGAGAATCATTAGTACAGATTTGGACCTTTTGTCAGTGAGGGAATGAAGAGACAGTTGAAAACAAATACTGTTAAATTAGATTCTGCCAAGGCTCAAATCCTTGATAGGTTGGTATCTCTTACAGTGGGAACAGAAATACCTGAAAAGAAGATGAAAAGTTCCAGGCGCCATCTAATAGGATATTTGAGGCATTATTTATCTGATGTTTTGTATTCATTTCCTTATAGCCAAGTTGTTTGGGTGGGTTGTTGGTTTTGTTTTGGGGGTTTCTTTGGTGTAGTTTTTAAAAAGTAATTGAAATTGTACTAAAAAACAAAAAGTTTGTCAGCAAACTGGTTCTTTTTACTTGTAAGATTTATTTTGCTGTTATGGACTTGTCTTAAATTTTCAGTGCTGATCAGTTCAAAGACCACAACTGTGGTACATGGCAATAACTGAGCTCCTGCTACACAAGGCAAGAACATCTTCCCTCAGAGGAAGGAAATCCCATGGAAGTATGTTTCTGCAGGATCATGCCAATGAACAACAGTACTTACTTGCTGCATGTGACTGATATTGTTTCTTTACCTTTTTCCCTTTGTATCTCAATCTTCATGCCTCTTTCTGAGCACTGTGTACAAATTTTAGTGTGGGTATTAATTGAGGAGTCAAGATACAGACTCTACAAGAGAGAGAAAAATAAATCTTGATGTAAGCGTGAAACTAGATCATCTGTAGGACTGATTTTTTTCCCTCTTAACCTTTGTCTAAAAAAAAGAAAAAGAGGTATGCGTTTTATCAGTAACACCTATGTTACTGAGCAAGTGGCACCTTTTTGAGTGAATGATTGATCTTCCAACTCTTTTCCACGTACTACATTAGTGCTTCAGAATTTTAAAACTGGTTCTCAGCTGTCAGCTGCCTCTTGGGATATTCTCTGTAGCACCCTGCTTTTGTTAATCAGGCTTGAAATGCATCTATGGGTGGAGTCACATTATATTCCATTTCCAGTTGTGTATACTTTGACCTGTAATGGTGAGGTTATCAATGGAGAAACACAGTCCTGAGTCTGAAATGATACAGTTACCTAACTAAAAGTTTGAGAACTGCTACCACAGATGTTTCTCACTCTTATGGTGAAACAGATGTATCTTTATGTTAGAAAATATTACATACTCATATTCAGTGATGCAATGCAGTATCCCTATGGTTGGTGGGACTTTTTGGTAGGAACACCTTACAAAAGGTATTTGGTTGAAAGGGTGTTTATTTTCATGTGCTGTAGTTCTCACCCTGAAGGTGTCAGGCTTGTTTTCACTTAAAATACAAAATGTTATTTATAACAAATGTTGCTTGACTCCAAATAGATTGTTGGAGTTGTATTTTGCAGTTGTATAGCAGGTGTAATATTTCATACCCAAGAAATTTTACTTAAAGACTTTTTGGAAGGTTCTTTAATGAAAAGGAAATGATGGTAATGGAAGACTACTTTAGCAGTGGAAGAACTTCATCGTGGGCTAGCTGGTAGTGGGTGTTTTGTGTCTGTGAGCCTCCATCTTTGACGTATGGATCCAAGAAATTTTTCTCACCAAGGTGCAGTTTCTCAGCTTGGAGTAGGAAGTTTTAATATGTCCTGTCTCGTTATGTTGAAGTATTTTGGAAGTTTTGATTATAATTAGAAACTTCTTTTGGTCAAGGTAGTAGAAGTATTTTGGTATAGATAAATTAAAACCTAAATTCTAGTGTCCTGATTAATCAGAGATACAGTTACCACCGAATTTTAAAGATACACATTGTGCTGCAGTAATAAAAATACCTTTGAAGTGAATCATATATTTAAATGTATTATTATTTGCAGATTATGGTTAGCATAATAGAATTTTACAGTAGTACAGTTTTGGTATTTGTATCACTGTAACTTGTGATATTCTCTGTAAAATGGGTTGGAGGGAGAACATTGACATTTCAAGAAAACACTTAAACTCTAAAAATTTGGAACAATTCAGAACAATTAATTTACCTACAGTTAAAATAATCTGGTTTAAGCAAAAGTAATTTTCCTTTGTTCCAAAAATGTGAGAAGCACTTACTTGAGGGACAATTTGTATAATTACTCTAAAAGGATAAGGATTCTTGTTCTGGGTTTTTGCTTTCATTATTCATGGTTGTGGACAGAGGTAAGTTGCCTTACATTAACCTAGTAGAAAATCTGGTAGCAGTGCCTTAGCTCTTCCATTACAGTGATTTCAGACGTTTTTACTTTCCAGAAGTACTTTTGGCTGTAGCCGACTACTGTGATTTGGCAAGGTCAAGGTCCTATAGTTAGAGAAGTGCCTTCCATTCATCCCATTGTTACATTCTGATTTGTCTGCATTTTAGGTAGTTAAAATTGCCTTTCCCTTTCTCTCTCCTTTATTTGCATTCTTCAGGTTAATTGGACAGCATGTCAGAATGGTAACTAAACATGAATGGCACTTGTGCCACTGTCAAAAGAGCAAGGAGTAACATATGCTGTAGCCATGATGATACGTTAAGTTCTCTTGGGGACTCAGGAGTAGTGATGGTGGGGAAAGAACAGTTTGGTTTTTCTGAAGACCTTCCTGTTCTGAATTTTTTGCAGTTGTGCTGGTTTCTCCTTTTTAAACACAGGAAACTGAACAAATAAGGCGGAAGTTTCCCATCTTTTCACAAGGGGGAGGAGGAGGCTGGCTTCTATCTTCCCTAGCTCATCTTGTCATATGAAGAGCTCATGACCCTTGTCTGGAATGATTACTTTCTACTTCTTAAGTTCTAGTACTGTTGGGCTGTTGGAAAAATTAGTAATGCATTGCTTTGTAGTTTTCTTATTTATTTTTAGGAAGTGAGATGTAATTGGAGTTTGTATTTAAAACAGCAAATACCACCACAACCCCCAAACCTACAGAATTTAGGAAATGTCAGAAATATTTACCTGACTTGGAATTTAGCTGTTTTCTTTATATGACTCAAGGCTTCCCCCACAGTTGCTAGACGTGCTCTGAGTTGATGCTGGATCTAGAAAAGGGTAGAAATAGGGGACCATTCATCTAATTTCTTAGAAACTTAAACAGGTTACCAAGAACAGCTGTTTTTGCAGCATAGTTTTAAGTAGCTTTACAAGAGTATTTTTGCCACCATTTTTTCACATGATACAAAACGTAAAATTCTTACTGAGAAAGTCTGGAAGGTAAAGAAGTGGAAGAAGTTTATCTATCTGTTATAAGCTCTTCAACGGTATACTGTCCAAGCACCATATTTACGTGCACTGTTGAAAAGGTGAAGTCATGTTTAAAGATAGTACAAAAGACAAGTAGTCTTTTTTCTTTACTGTTGTCTTTTTTAAAAAAGAATTTAAGAACCAACCCCAGCAATACATGCTGACACGTGGGCTTTTCAGAGAAGCACCATTATAAATGCTGTGAAATGGAAGAACATACAATGCTTTCTAGAGACATTTGGGAAGGAAAAAAAAAAAAGAATGGAGGCAATATAGTTTGGGTATTTCTAAAGTGTGTGTTATAATAAGGAATATTTGCAGGAAAATACAATCCTTGCTGGGGTTAGTCTGTTGCTTTTTTCTAATCTAATACTGCAATCCTTGATGATGGTATCACACATGGTGCCTGTGCAGAATATTATGATAGGGTGATTTGGGATTATGTTTTCATATGAGTATAGGAATGATGGGAGTGTGTAATACATTTTCACAAAGCGTTAGTATTGTGAGTTGATAACTTGTGGTTTAGAAGCAGTGTCAATTCCAAGAACCAGCTATGGTGACTGAGTAAGTTAGTCTCAGAAATCAGCATACTACTTGTTAACTTCTCATAATGCAGTTAATTGAAAACAATATTAATAGACTGCTAAAGTGAAGCACAACAGCATCTACTTTATCTGTGTGGTCATTTCTTATATATAGCACTTCCAAAACGTAAGAGTTGTAATGTTTTGGGCAACATTACGTAGTATACACTAGTGAATAATTTTTTAATTATCTTCTGTACTTAACTAAGACAATGGAAATTACCTGGTTTAAGGCCTCCTGATAAAACTTTTGTCTAAATAGTTAATCGTTCAGTTTGCAGGAAATCAGGGAGGTTAATTGTGGTTTTGGATTTTTTTTTTCCCCTTGCAAATGGAAAATGGGAAGGCAATAATGGAAACGTATGACAGAGGAACTAAGTGGAACTCATGTTTTCAGTTGAACGTCCAGAAATTTGTTCCTGTGTATTTGGGGAGGAATTGATTCTATCGCATTTGCCTATAATGGAACAGAATAGACTGTCTGATTGTGTTGGTATTAGTGTCCGATTATAGATAGGATGACAAATGCTGCTTGTATGTCATTTTATGCTTCTCTGGTAGTGAGGCCACACCTTTAAGACAGAGCATCCTTTAAACTTGAAACACCTGTAGAACTAGTTGTTCAATTATATTCAATTTCCAACACTGAAGGAAGTGTGGTTTTTCAGTGACTTCCATTTCTCATGAGGCTGTGATGTGGTTTGGATTACTGCAGGTGAGGGAAAAACAAGGAAGTTCTGCAGTTGTTGTTTTGTGTTGTTTTTTGGTTTTTGTTTAAGTGATGTTTTATAGTTGCCTGTATGAGATACAGTTAAAAGAAGAATTCGAAGATGAGTATTGCTGATTTCATTTACATGTGGGCATTATTAAAAGGGGAAAATAAAGCTGTAGGAGACTGAAACTTTATGGAAGTTACAGCATTTCTGCAGCATCTGTAACTTAGTCTCTTTCACTGAACATTTTATCATGGCATACATCAGATTTAATGGAAGTCATGGCTAGTTACTGTTATGATTCAGGCAGATTCTTTTATTTTCTAACCATATTTTAAATTCTGATTCAAGAAAGAGTATCTCAGTTCAAAATACTAATAGGAAAAAGCAGTTACAGAAGTGCCAGTTACAAAAAATGGTATGTTGTATTAATTAGAAAATAACTGAATACAGAATTGCTAAAATAGCCATTTACCAATGACCACTGTAAATATTCAAGAAAAAAACCCCATATATTGCATCTGAAAAGTTAACATTTATTTTCTTAGACTTAAGATGAAACATCTTATCTCCATAATGTTTATGTATAAACATTAATGACTTGACTTTCTGCAAAGTGGAAGTGAAATTGAAGAAGCAACTTTGGAGTATATGGCTGGTAGAGGTTTCATAGGATCACAGAATGGCTAGGGTTGGAAATGACCTTAAGATGATCCAAACTGTGAAGATAGTATTTTGGTTTTGGCCTCTAGATAGGTATCTCTGCTGTTACTAAATCTGACAGATAAGGGGTGGACCAGTTCAAGTTTTGGACAGGTAAACTATTACACCATTTAGATCCTGAAAGGTACACTGTATGTAAGCTAAGCAGCATTATTATTTTGGAAGTTTCCATTTACATTTCAGACACTGGTGTTACATTTGTGTCCATTATTTAAGGTTAGTTTACCTCATTCGATTTCACATTTTCTTAGAGTTAAAATAATAGCTACATAAATGCCTTATTTGTATTTTTCAGTATCAACCAAACTAAGAACTGTTATAGTTTATTACTGTGTACATATGTAACTCAGACTTGTGTAGTTTTCAGCAAGTTAAAGTCATTAGTTCCATCTGCCTTGGTATGTATAAAATGACATGTGTATTGAGATACTTATCAGTCTATCTTTTGACATGTAAAATTATAATGGTAAATGTTTGCAATTTTGAACAGTACTGCAGGTTTCTACTTTAGCACTTCAGCAGTGCTGGTGTAAATGTTTCCTAGCACCTCTTTTCATACATGTTGTAGTGTCTTCAAACTGCTCGGTCCTTTGCAGGGAGGTTAGTGAAGTTTCTGGGGTTTGAGCTGGGAATGCTGGGTATCCTGGCAGTGAAGTAGCATGCCAGTAACAAAAACTTCTGCGTTTGTCATGTATTTGTAGATCAGTGTTTACAGCTCTCTTTTTAGGTATTTCAGCTTGCACATATGGTTGGATAAATAGTTTTGGAAGGATACTATCCAACAAATGCTTTCCTTAAAATAAAAAATGATCGGTTGTATGAAGAAATGAATGACAGAATCTTGCCCTATAGCCTTGTATATTCTTTGCAACCATTCAAGCTTTTGCAGCGTGTGACTACCTTTACTAATTTTTCACTTTTTAGTCAAATATGGGTTAAAAAAAGATATTTCACCCTGCATATGAACTGTATATCCAAATGTGCAGTCTCAAAGCATGCTGTGTTTGACAGGGAATAGGCTGCCTGCTGACTTAGACAAGACATTGATTTAGGAGTAAGTCACAATCTCTTTGATTTACTTTTCTTTTTTGAAACATCTTAAACTATGATTGAAAGGCATTACAGATGAATTCATTATTAATTATGGTGGTTCAGTAATAGACTATACACGATGAAAGAGTACTCACTACCTTAATCTTTAAATGTCTATAGTAGTCGTTGTTTATTTCTTTTACTAATCCCCACTGCAACTCCTGTGTCCCTTGGGCTCAAGAGACAAGGTGTTACCAGATCTACTGTAGCAGAGTGCTCCAGGGCTCTGCAACCTGTTTTGTCATGGCTTTCAGTGTTCGTTAGTGTGTTTATAGGGGAAGATAGTTACATTGCTTCACTAAAAATGCATGACAATATAGAGTGGATCGGTTATACTGTAGTTATTTCTAGAAAACGTAAAACTAACTAGGCATTTTCAGGTATCTGTCAATAACTGACAGCACTGGAGAAAATATCTGGGAACAAATCGGGATCAGAGCTTCCATTATTTGACTAGACATTTATTTCAAGAGAATTAGAAGAGGAAAAACAAATCTACTGCAGTAATGGGTAGAAATTACTATTGTGTATGTTTCTTCTAACTCACTGTAGAAAATAAACATTTTCTTCTATTCTGGTGCCTTTTGGTATTTTCATTAAAGTACTTATTTGTAAATTTTATGTGCTTGCTTTTGGCTGGAAAATGTGCTCAAACATCAAAATGCTCAGTCATTTTGAGTGAACAGTGAAGGATGTTACACTGCTATTTGCTGTCGGCAATTTTTTTTTATTTTTTTTTTTATTTTTTGACATAAAGTTGAAGGTCTTGGGCTTGTGTTCTTGGTTCCATAATTTTCTTGTGAACAAGAGTCAAAGCCAGTTAAAGTAAGTTCTACTAAATTTTACAGGAGTTGGATCAGTCTTCCTGAAAAAATAAAGATTTAAAATCTGATATGCTGGCAGGGCTCTAACCTTTGGCTCAGACTGTGTAATACAGTTGGGGTGTTTCTATGTTTTCACATAACTAGCTCTCTGGCAATATGATTTGTCTTTCTGAGCAGATACTTAAATATTGCATGGTTTATCAGATGCTTGGTACATGCTATTTTTTTGAAATTATGTATTTATAGTAGTGAGCTGCTTGGTTGTAAAGGTGACAATACAAAACCTTCCTCAGGATTTGCACATCATGTCCTTCACCCTTGCACTTCTCTGCTACTATATCAAGCAGACAGCAACTGCAGGTGATTGGGGAGGGCCAGATGGCTCCTGTCAGGTCTGGGAAGCAGACAGGTAGTGGACAATCGAGGTCTTCCTTTTCATCCCAAGGTAGTTCAGAAGTGACTGAGAGACTTCGCTTTGCGTTATTTGTATGCATATACCTGCGCTGCTGCTCAGTAACAGTCTTTTAATGTAGCGTCTCCTGATTATGAGTGTGAAAATACAGTGATGTTCCTAAAAGGACATAATGGTTGAGATATTCCTTCCAGTAATGATGATTTTATCACTATTTGTAGAGTTTTTCTGAACGAGATCTGGTTCCCATTGCGCAGAGTATTGTAAAGACACACAGTGAATTTCTTCCAAAGGGCTTGAATTAAATATGCAAAGACAGGGAGACTTGAACCAAGCTGCTCTACATGGCATCATCCTGTATGTTGTTACTGGGCTATCTGTACAGCCCTTGTATCTCAGGTCTCTATTCCAAATGCATGGATATTTGAGATGAGCTTTCTAGTGCACACAGTTGATTTAATGCATTAAACTGCTTGCTTTTCAAGTTATGAAAGTTTGTGTTAAGCATAGCCCTCAGTTGAATGAGACATGAGTATCCAGGTTGTCAATATATATTCAAATATTGATAGTTCTTATTACTACAATGTTAAAGATAGTCTGATGTAGGGGGTTTACATGCTCTCATTTACTTACCATATTAGATGCACTTTGTACTTCTGTCAAGAAAATAGTGTGCAAATAGTATGTGGTGAAGTTTGGTTTATATATACAAAATATTACATATATGTATTTTAACTAAAATCCTAAGTATATACTTTCTCAACCAGATTTTTCCTAAGCATACATTTGTGAAAGTGGTCTTTTGCTTCTCAAAAGACCATAATTGAGAACTCAATATTTGAAGGGCCCAGAGAGCAAAAAAGTGTGAATACCATTTTAAAATATTATAGTAATGGATTTCCTTGATCTGCCCTTCTTCCTCCTATCCAGAAAAACCACAAACAAACCTTTTTGACCAGGAACAATTTCAGTTGCAAAGCAGGAAGTGATTATTGTTTTAGTAAGTCATAAACTGGAAGAATGGCTGAAAATGAAAGTATATTTTTTAGTTATAACTAGGCAGTCCTACAAGTGACAACTCATCTTATTCTTCATATGAACTTCAGTTTATTTTGTTTTCCTCCTTGGTAATTCCATTGATTTCTAGAGCATAACTGAGCAGTTACGCTATTGTGCACTTCTTAACACCAGCCTACTTAATGGCTGTTCATGCACCTGTTGGTGTGCAAACAAAGGAACAACATACCCTGGAGTTCTACAAACTGCCATCCTTAACTTTCAATCAAAATACAACAAAAAAGAAGAAGAAAATACAGACTGTGAAACATTCTATGTACTAATAAATAGGTCACTTACAATTTATATGAAATACGTTAGATGACCAGATGGTTACAGAGTTTTATCTGCATAATTTGTATTTGGTATGTACATCTGAGGGCATGAAATAGCTGTGAGCTGCAAGCACACAATGTTCCTTCTGGGACCTAAAGTAGAATACCCTTATAACAGAGAGCCAAATAGTGGGGGAACTCGGAATTTATTGCTTTCATGAACACCTGTGCACTGGTTTTTGTTTTGCTTTTAATTTGTCTGTATCTGAAAGTGATGTAAGCAGCATCTGGTTATTCTTATTTAGTATGCCTATGCTGCCAAAAAATCAACAGATTCCTACTGTACTGCATTTCAGAACTAATGAAGACATAATTATATCCCTGAGCAGGAAGAAGGAATTATGCTTTGTTGGGGACTAGACTAGAATAGAAAGAAAGTAAAAGAGCAAAATGGTATTTTGAACCAAGTAAGAAAAGTGATCACTTCTGTCGAAGACCTTGTATTTTTATTGGTTGCCAGTTGACCGAGAAAGTAATGCAGTAGTAGAACTTGCATTTCGTTTGAAAATACAAACAGATTAAGTAGAAGATGAGGCTTTTTCCTCTTCAGTTTTACACATCTGTTCTGCCATTTTTTTCTGCTTGAAACTGATTACTGATTTGTAGATTTTCATGAAGATTATTAAAAATAAGCTTATAATACGAAGTAGGATAATTCCTTCTTTTTTGGTTTGGTTTACATATATTTTCAAAAAGGTCTGAAAAGTATTTTAAGTCCAGTGTGCTTGAAAAGTCATAAAACTTCCTGAAAAATAATGTCATAATTTTTGTAAGGGGCACATGTTTTTCAAATAAGTAGTGTTAGAATGCATGTAACTACTTACTTTTATTTCAGTGTTGGTGCTTGGAGTCAGTGGGGAAGGCTGAGGAATCTGTCATTGGAGATTGTCAAAACTTGACTGTACAGGGACTGGAGCAACCTTGCTGAAGTTAACCCTGCTTTGAGCAGAGAGCGAATCAGGTCACCTTCAGGGATTTCTTTCAAACCCTATTATTCTGTGATTAGAAGAGCATACCTGGTTTTATATAAAAATATTTACCAAATTTGTGTCATCTTTCTGGTAGTCAGCAATCCTGTGTGTGCCACCAGTGGGTCTTGTGTTTTCTTGCTCTTATGTATTCCTTCTTTTTTTGACAGTATTTTAAATTGATCATGAGGACATTCTGGAGGTAATTGCTGATAAATGTTTTATTCTCATAGTGCGCCAGCTACTACAATGCAACTAACAGTTCAGCTGCCTGCTAAAGATACAGTTTCCTTCTGACTTGAAAAGCATGGTTGTCTTCCTCTCCTAATGGATTCCTTTAACTTCCTTTGCATTTTCACTGGTCATTGGCTACTCAGATTGGGTTGCTGATTGAACTGAAAGATCTATGGGTAAGAGAGTGGATTTCAGTCTGGTTAGTATAAGTAGAGGTGGAAGATGGTAGTAAGATGGCTTGGTTAGGGTCAGTGTTTTCTTAATAAAACCTGATACTACAGTTTTATCTTTAGGATGGAAACAGCCACTGAGAGAAGGTGTCATACAGCATGTTTGTATCATTTTTAAAATGATTGAATAAGATAGTTTGAATGAGGTGGAAAGAGTACATAATGGCTTCAGCATATGGTATCTCTATGGCTACTGAAATTTCCTCGGTGACTGTTCTTCTGGATCCTCTATGACCATAATAAGTAAAATAATTTTGCACCAATTTTCATTTGTTTGTCAAGATGCATCTTTACAGTGTGGTTGTTTACAGAAGAATCATAGAGCTTGCTCAACCTTTAGTATGTGTGTGATGATGGTGATTCAAATTAATTACTAAGTTACTTTTTTCCCCCTCTTTTACTTTTGCATGCTAAATGCAAAATTGTTCTGAGAACAAGTCTTAAGAGGGATATTTTGTTTCAAATCTTAAGTTGTGAGCTTTAAATTTTGAGGGTGTTTTGGTTTTGTTTTTTTTCCTAAACTTAATCTAACTTAATCCATTTTAGGATAAATGACAAGATCAGAGGGACAATTCTTACTGGCCATCCTGCAGCCAATTGCCTTGCAACAGTATTCATGTATTTCACGCAAGCTTTTTCTTCTATTTTGAGGAAAAAATCCTTAAAATGATTGTGTAAGTGAGCCAATACAAATAAAATGTGATACAGGTGGAAAATAAACATGTCCTGTTTCTCAGATACCTAAATTTTTCCTGTTGGAGAACTGGAATTGGCTCTTTCATTGAATCAAAGGCTATGATGGATCTTAGTCGTGGTAATCCATGAGATAATATATCCTAAAATTACAAACAAAATATTTGGCAAGATAGTAAGTTTTCTACAAATGTTTGTGGCTATCTGTAGCAAGTTCAGGTTTAGGGGCAGGGGAGGTGGCGTGTGTGTATCAAGATAAACTCTGGAAAAAGAAAGTATGAAGGCATATAAATTAAACCCACAACAACAAACCCTGAACTCTAAAACTATTGCAAAATAGTTTTGGATTAATATCTCCCCCCCCCCCCCAAAATTTTTCTAACTTTTTTATGCAGTATAAACACAATCTCAATTCTCTGATGTTACACCTGGTAAAATTAAGCTAACAGGAGGAATATTTAATAATGTGATTAGTAGATGTTGGGGGACATAGCCTGTTTAGGTAAAACTGAAAGTTTAGGTGTCTAAATTCACAAACTAGGTAGGATAGTACTGTCTCAGTTTTGGAAAATTCAAGTAGCTCTTTGCCAGTCTCAAGAAATAGTGCATGCACAAAATTACCATTTTCTACATTGCGCTACATGCTGTTTTGGTGTGTTTGGACTATACATTCATGGTAGGAATCTTTTAGTCTGTAAAATGTTGGACATGCTTGTGGGCTGCACAAGTTGTTATTTTAAATTTAGACTGAGTTTGAGTTGCTCTATTTATAGGACGATGTGAATTAGCAATGTGAGGTGACCTGTTCTAGGCTAATGATATTTCCACAATAGTGGTAAATAAGTCTGGTAAAATGAGTGAGGCGGAAGGAGCAGGAAAGAGTCACCAGATTGTCTGAAGCAGAACCTGTGCCTAGCCAGCTCAGAAGAGGGTTGACAGCTCTGCCTGGCAGGCATGCAGCCGGAAGAAGTGCTGAAGAAATCTAGGTGGGGGATTTAAGGGTAACCTGTAACAAGGGAGCAGGGTGTAGCAGGGTGAGACTTGCTTTACTAAAAAGGTACGTGGATTTAAAAAGCGCTGAAATACTACCCCCTGCTGTTCCTGAGGCAGCACTGGAATACCTACTGATTCAAACCCCCCACATTTTATATGTGAACTCTTTTAATGCCTTACTTTCTTTTTAGCATAACCCCTTTAAAACCCTGCAGTATAAAGTGCCTCGAAGTAGATGGCCTTGACTGTGACTCGGTAGCACAGGTTCTGTTTAGGTTTGCACTGAAAGCAGGACTTGGGCGTTTGTTTTGAGTGGTGAATGCAGCCTGTCCTTTGCAGGACATAGACCTTTTGGAGTATTTAATGGAACCTCTGAGATTTTTGTAAGCTAGCTCATTAATTAGTTTGAATTGAAATGGGTGAAGAATTGGATTGAGAAACGTAACCTTCTGTTTCAATATTTTCTAACCTGAATTAGCTTAGTAATGGATGAGAGAAATTATTCAAACTTCAGATGCAGCCAAAACATAAAAATCTTTTATATAGTACCTTGAAGAATTTAGCATGTAATTTTCCTGAGCTGCTTGCTACTATACGTATTAGTAAAATATCCATAGCAAAGATTAGATTAGTAACTATGGTTGTGTTAAATGTGACATCAGAAGTAATTTCACCTGTTGCTTCTTCAGTTCACTTGTGGGTAATTCCAGTGGTTGTAGTAAGTCAGTAAGTTCTTCATAGACCAGGTTATATTTTCTGTTCTTCTAGAGATTTGGTAGTTGTATGCTAGCTCAGCAGGTGAAAGAGCATGTCTGTTGTGATTCTTCTGAACACTGGTGATTGTAGGGCTCTTACCCAGTAAATGCAGATGGAGGGATTTAGGAAGTAGAAATATTCCTTTCTTCAGGATTCCTTTCCTGCTACAGGAGAAAAGAAAGTATCTTTTTGAAGGACAGATTGGGCTACAAATGCTAAAAAACGTGAAGCAGAATGTTTGTCTCTCATTACATTTAATAGAGCTCAGTAGGGCAGAGTTAAGCTTGTTTTAATATTTAATTTCTCGGTTTCTGTGTCTTAAAATGTACAGATTTCTTTTGAGACAGCTTATGATATTTAGAGTATCTGCAACTTTCCTAAAACAAACAAAACCTGTAGTTTTATTCATTTATGTCTAAGTTTAGTTAAACTAGAACAGAACTTAGCTTCTTTGGATATGACACGTGAAACAGGTTTTCAGAATCAGAATGCTTTCTGAAACATAAATGAAACCTCACAAGAACTGATTAGATGACTTTTTTTTCCATTTTGTAGATAGGGGTAGTAGATAGCATAGCTGATTCTTTGTGTCTATTACTTTTGTAAACAAACTGTAATGTTAATATACTACTTGAAGTAAAAGAGACATTAAGTGGTTTGCTAAAGCATTTGAAGGAATCCATATGTAAATTTGGCTTATTTTATTTTTAGTGATTCTTTTCATCATCTCAATTTATTAGTGTGGCTTTTACTACACGGGGACTACTGCTGTAAGTGTGGAGCCACAGGGATCAGGAGAAGCGAAACTCATGCTAACTTTGGGCACTTAAAATCCAAACTTAAAGAGTTGTCTTACAGTTTTGTAAGATCTTTTATGATGTTTCATTCAACTGTATGAAATCCTGTGTTATCAAAATAGTTTAGTCTCACAGTGGGTTTGGACTTTTTACAGAAAACAGGAGAAAGATAAGAATATGCCTCCTGTACATGGAAAGTGCAACATGCTGATTTTCTGCAACCATCTCTAGCCTGTCTTGCTTGACAGTAAAATAACATGAAAGATGTATATTGATACCAGTGCAATTTGATACCAATATTTTTTCATTGTATTTCTTTTTGCATAATAAGTAGTTCATAATCCTTAGAAAGTTGTTTGGTTTGGTAGGGGTTTGTATAAGTTTGGGGGTGGGTTTTTCTCTCTTCTCCCCCCTGTTTGTTTTGTTTTGTTTTGTTTTCCCCCAGTGGAAATACTGTTAGTGTTTTCTTTATATTTTTTGAGTAGTGGAAGTATTTTTCTTTCCTTTACCATATGCGCTCTATTCTCCTGCACACATTTACCGTTAAGTGATCATAAGGCTTGAAAGTGTAATTTGAGGAAAGACTGGAAGAAAAACGTTTTATTTGGTCTACAGAAAAGAAGACAAAAAAGAGATGTGATAGAGTTCTCTAGTATGTGAAAGGGCCTGCTATGACACTAAGATGTTTTTGTGTTAGTTGGAGGTGAGACAAGGAGCAATGAAGGGGATGATTGGAGCAAGAGAGATTTATATTAAATGTTGTTAAAAGTTTTATAACGTAAGCAGTGGGTAATCACTTCACTGTAGAGAATTGGTGGAATCTCCATCAGTGACATTTTGGAAACAGATCAGACTAACATTTGCCAGCAGGAGAGGGATCCCTTCAGATCGGTACCTGCAAGCAAGCTTGGGATCATAGACTGTGTAACTTCGTTAAAGTTACTTCTAGCCCTGTTTGCTGTGTTGCCTATTTTTTGGCTCACATCCCAGCTTTTCTAGAACTCTTTGGTTATCAATGATTAAATAAAGCGATGTGCATTCATTGGGAGCCAACTACTTTAAGGAGATATTAAAAACCTTTTTTCCCCTCTCTGTAATGGTTTCATATTTCACAGAAAATCATTAGCAGATACTTCAGTCTCTATAGTATCTATGTTGATTTTCTTTATTTTTACATTTTTAAATAATTTTTGTCAGAATGTTCCATGATTTCTTAATTAAGATAACGGTGCAAGTAATAAAAAATACTCTTATATAATAGTATTGTACTTCAGTCAGATAGTGCTTTCTTTACAATGAAAAGTATGAGAGCATTAACTTACTCATAATATGCATATTCTACAAGAGATTGTTTAGTCTATAGTTGTTATATCCTCAGCATATGAAAATGAAGATGATTATACTGAGCTCAGATCAGTAGTGAGAGAACTGCTGGGTTGCATTAACATAATTGTAATGTGATTATTGAATTTTTAGTATGAAATTTGAAGTGGAAGGCTAGCTGCATGGCAGACATTTTGCTGGTGCAAAGGAGAGCTACTTCTTACCAGTTTTCCTTTGTGTTTGAATACCACATGTTTCTTTGCACTTGAAACTTGCCAAAGTAGATGTTTCAGCTTTTAGAGCAGCTAATCCAATGAAGTTCTGAGAATAAATATGGTTTGTATCTGTATTTACATACAGTGGTATTAACCACGTTTAACTCTGTTCTGCCACTGTTAATGCAACTCCTGCATGGTGCTAAGTTTCCTATGCCTTGTTTGACACATGAGCAGCATTTTTAAGTGATTGCACAAGTAAGACCAGTGCTACCTGAATTAAATGGGAGTTTTTGCTGTTACTGTCACAGATAATGATCCATGACTGCAGTGGTAAATCTGAAAGGTGCAAGGATAGGCAAGGCTAAGAAGAGATTCTTGTAATTAGTAGTCAGGAAGTTGGAACTGCAGATTTGATCTAAGTTAGCAGGATTACTATTTGGGAAATGAGGAATCTGTTCTGTTTGTTTAAAGTTGGTGTCACCTTCAGAACAAATTTATAAATGCTTCTTATTTTAATTCCTCAGTAAATCTTTTTAATTTTGCAAAGCATGGTTACAAGTCAAATGACAAGTGTACCACTGCCCTGTGAGTGTACTGGTTTGTGTATAAGAATATGGCTGTTAAACTGAAATGGTGTATTGCACATAATGATCTTAGTCTACTTTTCCCATTATTGCCTGCTGGCAGTACAGAGTATGGGTGTGGTATATTATATTAAAGTACTGGTAGCTTAGAAAAGAAACATTACTTTAACTGAGGGGAACCTGAAGTTAAATGAATCCTAGCCTGCTGCTCTATGAATGTTGTTTTCTTCTGCCAGTCTGTGTCATGGTAGCTCATGTACGCTTTCACTCCAGGTTCAAAATTGGTCATTCTGCTTGTCCACGCCATCAGTCGTAAATGCATTTCTTTTGTTTACACAAATTACAGTATCAGTAAAATACTAGTCCAAGCAGATAGTGCAGTGATTTACTAGTTTTCATATGTAATGTGTGGACCTGTACATCGGTTAATTCCTAAGTATTTTTAGTAGAATTTTATTTTGCAAAGTAAATTTTATTCACAAAGACTCTTTTTCTTGTCATTTTACTCTATGTCTGTCTTCTCCAAGAGCTTTGGAACCTGTTGACCAAGCTCAGCCATGTTTGATAGAAAGAGATAAGCCTCAAATTCCAATAACTGATTTGATAATTAGCAGATACAGGAAGGAAAGATACCCTAGAATTGTTGGCCATGAGGGAAAGTTAGGGGCAGCTTGGACTGTATGCATTCCAGGTGAAATGGCTTTCACTAGCCCATGCATACTAGCTTGCTCGTGGGTGTGAACCAGTTGTAGCACATGCCACCCCTACTTAGAGAGGTGGGTATGTGGGAAGTGGGAGTACTCTGCAGGTCTGTAGTGGGCACAGAAGGGAGAAAGTGTGAAATGGAGGGAAAAGAGGACAACTCATATATATGTTGAATGTTGTGATAAGGATTTTTGCTTAGGCCAAAGGGAAAAATAAACATGTTAAGGGGAATACGAAGAATATAAAGTGCAAATCTGTGATTCATTATTTCCATTCTCGTGGAATGATTTTAAGAGCGTTTGTTTTCTGTGTGTCTTCCCTTGGTATGCTACTTGGGTTTTTGTTCTGTTTTTGTTTGTTTGTTTGGGGGGTTTAGTGTTTACTATCCTGCTAAGGTTAAAGAACAAACAGAATTATAGAAAATAATCCCTCCTACTCTTGGTGTCACAGGATAAAGATATAGAAATGTATATAGTTATATAAAACTATTTCTAAATATTTGGCTTAGTGTTTTGAAATACCTTGAGTAATTGGCACGTGAAGCTGAAGAACTGAAGTAAGATATGCATAAGGGCTTTTCATTTTGTGTAGCAAATATTTTCTGACTACAAACCCTAGATTTTAAACAGAAACTTAGAAACCACTGCTTTACCAAGTAGATATTACAGTAAGTTAACAGATTTTCCACCAGGGTGCAGTCTTTTCTAAGGATTTCTAACACCTTCAGCTGAGCATCTGCATTTTGCATGTAAATATTACTGCAGTTATTACAGGCAGACAATTAACTTTATTTTTCAGTATGCACTTGGCTGTTTAATTTGCGTTATCTCATCGTGCTTAACACCTGAGACAAAATGAGATGGGATCAGTTTAATGATAATGTAGAATCACCAGATTCCAACTAGGAAAAAATCTAGGTCTGTCTTTTCTTTTCTTTTCTTTTCTTTTCTCTTCTTTTCTCTTCTCTTCTCTTCTCTTCTCTTCTCTTCTCTTCTCTTCTCTTCTCTTCTCTTCTCTTCTCTTCTCTTCTCTTCTTTTCTCTTCTTTTCTCTTCTTTATTCTCCAGAATGAAATATCTCCCCCCACTGTTTCTCATTCATTAAATAAATGCACTGTTGCCGTGCGTCAGTAGCTAGACTCAGGCAACAGTACTGTAGGAGTGAACTTTTTCCATTCCAGTTGATAGGATGTTAACATCAAAGCTTAATTGTATTTAAATTCTTTACACTTGTGAATGATGAGCCAAAATGCAGCTGAGGGTTGATATTTCAGTAGCATTCTTTTAACTGTGAGGAGAGTTGCAAGTCACAGGATGAAACCTAAGCCATTTGCCATGTCTGCAATAAAAATATTTTAAGCTGTTATGTTTGTCTTGTTTAGATATCTGTTAAGCAAATGTCACTTTTATTATTGTCATCCTGACTCTGTTCCCTAGGAGCTGTAGTCAAGCTATGTAGTACTGAATGTAATAGAAAAATGCTCATGATTTGGCTTGCCTATACAGATTGTTAACAACTGCTGTAGCCAAAAGGCATTTGATAACAGATTCTATGTTTTATTTGTTGCACAGATATTTCTACTGTGGCATGTTAAGAGAAAGACATAAATCATTCGTGCACAAGTCAGACTTACTGTATCCTAGGCCACTTCAGTTTTCTTTCACAACAAACCAGTGTATCGACAAGGGTATTTCTGTGTTTTAGCATCACATCTGTGATTTCAAATGTGCCATGCTTTTGGGTACTGGATATTACTATTCACATAAAGAAGTGTTATACTTCAGAGTTGTTACTGCAAAGGGGTGTTTTCAGCACTTGAAGTTAGATTCTGTGAAATAATGCTATACCAGCATGTCTGTCACTTAGGATTTTCAGTAGTGCTTGAAAATCAGTAACAAACTTCCTATCACTGACACTGGGGTAGTGAGAGGGATAAGAAAAATTTTCTAGATAAGTCATATTTAATGCTTAATTCGAGTAATTTTATTAGATAATTCAAAGTAAAGCAACACACTTATCTAGGGAAGAGTTGCACAAAATAATCTCAAGGATGGGTTACCGGTGGTGAAAAAATGAGCTCCTGCTTCCTTCTGTCCAGAGCTGTGAGCCCCCACTACTTATTTTTCCAGTGGCTCTAGCATTTTTTTTTTCCGCCCCTTTGCCCCTCCCGAGATTTGATGACGTTTATTAATATGGGAAAAAGCCTACTCCAAGAAAGGAAAGCAAGGCAGCATATTGTCAAAGTTTTCAGTGAGTAGGGTGGACTTGGAGAGCGGTTGTCCCATCAGAGCCTTTACACAGTACTATAGCAGAGGTATGATGGTTATGCACAGCTAGGAGTGAGGGTGAAAGATGGCAGCGGTCTGTCAGATTGGGTAGTCTGGGAAGTGTAACTGAAGTAGCTGTTTCTCTGGGGCAGCATAACTTCATCTTAACTTCTGGCTCTTACAGTCACGTCCTCCTTTGTGCCAGCTTCACTGCTCTTCTGGCTCCAAATTCAGCTGCGTCAGTCACTTTACTGTGAAGAAATTTCTCTGTATGCATGTGTAATTCTGTAAGTTAAAAAAATGTTTACTGCCCCCTTAGTGTGTTGAAAGGGCTTGGCACAGGGACAGGCGAACACCAGAGGGAGCAGTCATGCTTTGCCAGGAGAAAGTACCAATGCAGCAGCTGCAGTTAGATCTGCATGTCTTGCTGTGAACCACATTCTCCAGTCTTAGGAAACCCAGCGGGGTGTAGGGGGGGAACCCCTGTCACTTTTTGATACGGATTTCTGCACACAGAGTTGTTTTTACTTATGCTTGAACCCCAAATATTATCGACTGTTTTTTATGGATCTTCCATTGAACAGTTCCTTAAGGAAATGTTTGCTTGTTGATTGTTTAACTGTTGGTCAAGTTTTGAATGAATTGTTTTTCTGAGATTGTGGCAGTAGGGTTTTTTGATGTGGTTTTTTTTTAGGAGTGTAGTAGATAACAAGCTTTAAGACCTACTGATTTTCATTAGGGAGACTACATGGTTTTGCTGCATCTTTGACTATCAAGTAATAAATGAACCAAGATAACACCATGGTGAAGATAAAACCAACAGTGTTTTGTTTTGTTTGTTTGTTTTGGTTTTTTTGTTTGTTTGTTTGGGTTTTTTAATTTTTTTTTTTTTTTAGGCTAGTTAGTAAATTGAGGTACAGCTTAATTAGAACTCTGTCTACTGATTTGGGGACAGCTGTGAATTCCTGTCCTGTATTAGGCTTTTTGTTTTAGTTTGCATTTAATTAATGAAGCCAAAGCTATGTAAGGGATGGCTCTTAAAATAGTGAGATGTCAGAAAACCCGATTAAAAGTTTCCATGTCATTAAAGCAATGCTTAAGGTCTAAATCTTTTACTAAAATCCCACTGAAGTGTTTTTAAAGCAGTTTAGAGATGAGGTGTAACTATATTGACTTTTATTCGAGTAATATTTTAATTTATGCCATCTTTCAGTTGTGTGTTTGTTGGTTATATAAATGTATAAAACATTTAAAGTGGTATGATCCTTCTCAGGCCTCACGGAGTGAGGGTCAATGGCAATAAATACATGGTTATAAACTACTTTTAAATGGCATCTGTTCAGTGGATTATTGCTGTGGCAAATAAAAATAAAACCAATATAGTTAAAACCAAAACCAAGTCGCTACTCCCCAGTAATAACAAGCCAGTATAAGCATGTGTCACACTGAAGGTATTTGACAGTTATGAGAGAAATCCAGATCGGCTCCTAATCTTGCTTTTCGAAGCTGGATGGCTTGTTTTCCTACTCCTCTCTCTCTTGCTAGTGCCATAGTCCAGGGTGAATTACTCTGCAGGTTGCTGATGCAACCCTGTGTATAGGTTTTGCAGAGACATTAAGGTGGAAAATCTAAGCTCCTGCCCTGCCCCCCGCCTGAATTTGTTGACGTTGAAGAGGTCTGTGCCGAATTAGCGCGTGCTTTGCTTCCACATCTGTGTAATTTAATTACTGTGTGGGCAGCCTGGCAGAGTGGATGGAGGTGGTGGCTGCTGCAGGAGTACAGACACCTGTGCAGGGCTGTGGCACCTCCTGTTTGGAAAACCCTCTGGCTCAAGGAGGAAACTTTGTAAGAAATGGCAGCTGCACCTGTTATTTCCTGACTCCATAGGGTGAAACTGTCCTAGAAGTTGTAGGTGGAGGAGCTGGAAAAGGTGAGCTGGCTGCACTCTCTCTGCAGTTGATGTTTCTTAAGTTTTATGCTTGCTCAGATAATCTTAAAATTTATACTAATTAAGTAGTCCACAAGGTCACGTAACAGATGTGTGGTCTAATGCATATAATCTGCATAAACCTAAACTGCATTGCTTGCATACTGTTTGAATGAGTACTAGTTGGGCCTATTTTCTGAGCAGATTTCGGAGGCTATTGGCTCTGCAAGAACCATAGTAATGGACAGAAATCAGCTGGCTGAAGTTATTGCTGTTCTGAAGCTTTATGTTAAACTTGCCCCGCTTTCCACGAGGTGATGACAGATGTGCATATGAATAAGCTCTTGAGCCACCTAACTATTTTCAGGTAAAATTGTCAGCTTCCTTGAATACACGGGGCCGAGAGCAACAATGATTCATCAGCTGATTCAGGAGTGCATCAGCTATCTTCCATTAGGAACAGCCGTGTTTATCAAAAGGGAGGGGCAGGCATCTGGGTGGTGACAGCTTCAGTTGTCTGATTTTTGTCTGCTGCTGCATGTCTGTCAGCACCTGCTGTTAGCTCGCTCAGTCTAGAGCTAAAACTCGGGTATTTATCTGACAAATGCACTTGCCTGTATTAAAGAACAATGCCTAACTGTAGCCCAATTTGATGCTTGCAAAACATGACAGGTAAGAAAGGGCCAATCAAGTTGTAGTGTAGACAAGTCTGAAAGTGTTGGATTTTGAAGACAGAGTTACAGGTATGGTACAGAAACATCTTCCCATTTTCCCAATAATTTCTAGGGATACAGATCTGGTACTATAAAGAAGTTTGTCACTTAGAAAAAATGTGAATGACACTGAAATCATGTCTTCAGTTTAACTTCACAGGAGGGGCTGCCTTCTATGGCACGCTTGTAATTAAAACTTTTTACTGAATGTAAGTTGTTGCTTATCTTTTTGTTCTTGAAAAGACTAATTAGTTAGCCATAGCCCCTTGTTACTACATTAGTCGCAGGCTATTAATCACACGCTTTTTTTTTGATCCTAACCCAGTGTAAGGTCAAACAAATTTGAAGCCATCTTGTAATTGCATTTAACTGTATGTTACAATAACACACCACATTTTACATCTGTCTACACTGTTAGTGAAAAGTATATATTCTTTGTGTTCCCTTTTAACATGTTTTGTTCTCACAAAATCAAGGCTGTTTCACTAATGTGTTTGTAAAATAACAACTGAAATCTGCCTTTGTAATGTTCACTTGAAAAAAAAAATTAAATCAGTATTTCATAATATTACATCATTTTGCTGTATAGATGGCTAAAAATAAAACAATGGAAAGTTTTGACTTCTTTATGTACTGTTTCAGACTACAAATGCTCTCAAGCCATAGGCAGCAACAGTGCAGGGATGATGTAATCACTGCTATAACAGGGGGTTTTGTTGCATCATGAAATTACTGAAGTTGACGTGAGTCACTTCTTAAGTTCAGTCAGCAGTTGTAAACCTGCAATGAAACAATGTATTTTCATCATGTTTATACTTTCAACTTTTAGATTATCGTACTTAAAAAGCATCTCGAGGATAGTACAAGCTTGAAATCATAGGCAGGAGGCTGAAGAAAGATTTCCAGAAATCTTCTGGCCCTTCTTACTGCCTTTTCTAGGTCAGGAGAAAGTATAGAGGCAATATCCTGTGATGTTCTATTGCACCCTACTAATTATTTTAAACAAATCAGAAAGTTACTAGCTTAGATGATGTTTGCGGTGTAGTCCATGAATTCTTATGATGCCATGTGCCAGAAGACTGCTGGGGATTGCAGGATGGGGCAGAAATGCTGGTAAGGATGAGCAACTGATTACAGGGATACTGTTGCTGAAAAGTTACTTGTAAAACTATGTACCTTTTGCTTTACTAAATTTCATAGTCTGGAAGGGCATGAGATTTGATAAAAGGTGCTTGAATCATTGTTAATTTCAGGTTTCGCCATCAGTCTGTTTTGTGGTTTTCCAAACCTGAAAAGATTAGGAGGCTTGTTCAATGAGACATTTACATCATGTAGATTTATGTTCAGTAAGCCACTCCAGTGGAGCAGTACCTAGCTCTTTCAGGACGGATGTACATCACAGTGCTTTGTATCAGTGTCCCCCGTTTTACAGATGTTATGTAAAGCAAAGTAACTCATACAAGTCAGCTGACCATGGTGAAGCAGGGGTTTAATATGATTGTCACTTTGTTTTTCCCTTTCTCTCTCATCACTCTTTTTATAGTGGAATGGAACTAGTTCTTAATGTTCAGAGAGCAGTCATTAGCAGGGCTGGGGAAGGAAGCTGGGAATGTGGTACTTGCCTCCACCTGACAATTTTATTATGCCATTACCATAGCACTGGGAGGGAGATTAGCAGGCTTTTTCTCCAGCCTCCACTCCATCTTCTATTACAATTTATAATTTTGACTCATTTCCCGTGAAAGTGAATTTCATTTCACTTTCTCCTTCATCTCTTCTTATTGTGTACCATGCAAAAAGTTCTCATTGTGCTTTCTGATAGGGTCAACTGCTGGATATGTGCTATACCAAACCATACAGTAGGTTTGACAGTCCATGTGGCCTCTCTTCTCTGACACTGTGCACACTATCAGCAGCCTTCTTGTCCTCTAGTCTTTGGCTGATGTGCTTTTACCTTAGGTTGGGTGTGATTTACTAATGGGGTTTGGTTTTGGGGTTTTTTTTGGTTACTGGGTTTTTTTGGGGTATGGTGTTCTTGTGTGTGTGTGGTTTTTTGTGGGTTTTTTTTGGTGTGGTTTTTTTGTTTGTTTGTTTTGTTTGGTTTTTTTTTGGTGGGTTTTTCTTTTTGTTTGTTGGTTTGTTTTTTTTATTTTCTTACTTTAGGAAACTTAATTCTGATTGTTTTCTTGATGTTCTTTCCCCCTTTTTACAAGCCTAGTGCATTTAAGAGAGAGTATAGCGCTCTCCTGGTCTTCACTTTACTTCCTAAATCAGTGTCCTCCTTCCACACTGTATCACTGTTTTTACAGTCTTAAATGCCTTTCTTCTTTTTTTTACCTCTTTCAAATTCTCTTTGTGTTTTCCTATAGCATGAGAAAATACTTACCCATGAGATTATTTTGATAAAATGTAACTTGGTACATGCAATTCTGAAGGTATTTATTTTCTTTTTAAAATCTCTTCCCTGTAATAGCCACAGCATGTCGATTTTAAGTCATCCATGTGTTGTAAAATCTTGCTGCCCAGATCTGTATGTAGTTAGTTGCTTGTGTATCTTGCATAAGTTTGTTGTAATTCCTGCAGTATACCCCTGCTTCCAGGGGCTTAAAACTTTAAAAAATATTTAATAATACTTTCCAGATCCTTTCCCAAAGGAAGCTACCCAGAATGAATGTTCAGATCATTTGAGGCATGAATTGGAGCCTTTGGTCCATTAAAAAACAAACCCAAAACCAAAACAAAACCCCAAAACTACCAAACAGGCTGTTGCTTATTTGTCAGTAAAGACAGAGGGTGGCTTGCACAAGTGGTGCTAAAGCTGGAGATGGGCTCTTACCCATATTCTTACGGGTCAAAGTTAATGCAGCACAGCTTGTGTAAGACACTGATTTGAGACTAGTTAAAAAAAAAAAAAAAAAAAAAAAAGACTGTTAACCCAGCTGCTTATTAAAATTAGCCGTAACTGTACTAGTAGTTTGGAGTTGCAAGACCTTTACTCTGAGGGTGTAGACTGTCATCTGTGCAGTCTGACATCAGCAGTCGAATCTATCTTGGCTGATCTTATCCTTCACCAGCTGGTGGGTAATGTGCCCTCTAGAACCTGCTAACCTGAGGACTCATTCTGTAAATACCTTGTTGGTGATAGCACAATATCAGCCACTTTACTTCAGCTGTTAGTGTTAGACAGGTAACTTCATAAAACAGTAGTTAACAGTTGAAAGTGGCGCTGCTCACAGCTGTTTCCTGTCAACTTCTGCTGGACTCAGAATTGTTGTAGCAGAGGTACATGAGAAGTTCATTTCCTGCTCTTCTGCAGGCAAAATCAGCCAAGTTAGTTTAAACAGTTTAAATAAGTGGTTGAGCTAACCCAACTAGTTTTGTCTGAAGCAGAGATGGAGTTAACTTGGCAGAGACTTGGGTAGGCTGATTACCAGTAGAGGTTGGTGCCTTCTGCAGTTGCTCTGTTTCTGTTCTGATTGTTGCCTGAATGTGGTAGTTCTTTTTCCAGTGGGGAGGATATAACATCAGGGGAGTTATTTAAGCAACTACGTAGTATAACCATCACACCTGCCCCCCTCTTTCTTTTTTTTTTTTTTTTTTTTTTTTTTAAACAGGCAATGGTTTATGTTAGAAACTATTGAAAGACAATTCTTATTTACTAGGAAAATTACTGAGTTTTATTCCTGTTTTCAGTCAAACTGTATTTGCATGAAAATTTAAATTTCTGGTCTTTTTATTAAATAAAAAGTACCTGAAATATACTGCATACCTGAAAAAATCAGTTTTATCCGGACATGTTCTGGCTGAAGAATTAATTGTTAAGTTAGGGAAGTTTGAAGTGTAATTGGTGAGTTATGAATTGTTCCTTGTTGTCGGAGTCCCTATTTTCAAAGGCATTTTATGATACTACGTGATGCAAAGTAACATCTTCCACTAGCATTTGAGTAGATTCTGTTGGTTGGGTGATAGACTTCCACTGAAATTAGTGGAAAGCAGATGCCCACGTGTTTGCTTGTGAAGACTTTACTTGTCACCCATCTACTTCTTGGGCTCCTTAGAAACCTCTGGAGATCTGACAGTCTGACTATTCACCTACCTTTCTTTTTTCTTCTTCATAATTATAAAAGGAAAACCAAGTTTTCATATTCTTTTAAATTCCCACTCTGTTCATGCATGTGTTGAATAAAGAAAATACAGTTCATGCAGGAAAGGTAAAACCTGAATTATTTAGAGAGAAAGTGCAAAATGCCTGTGCAAAAAGTAAAATGTTAGCATTCCAATTATATTTCAGGTGGATAATGTTGCTCTTAAAGAATTCTGTGATACTCTGACTTACAGACTTTAAATGAACTCAGAAACTAGCTGTTTTTTCTTGAAGTTCTCAATATAATTTAAGAAAGAGCAATTCTTCAGGAATTAAACTTCATGACGCACTTCACTGATGCCCTTTACTATTATCTGTATCTTTTGAGTAAGTAATAGTAAGCTTAACCTTTAAGGAAGACGAATGTAACTCGTAACAAAGCCTTAGATTGATTTATTTTTAGAAAAAAGGTAGTTTAAAAATCTGATTAAAATATAGTTTGATAAAATGGGATTTGAGGTTACTGTTAGGTAGGATGTCTTGGATTTGTATTTATTTATTTTGCTATTAAACTTGCAGGCTGAGTTTAGAAAAGGGTGGTTTGTGCATTTCAAAACTCGTACATTCCTCTGAATGTATTGATGAAAGTGTTTCACATAGTGGAGGAGACACCTGTGCATTCATGATGAACAGTAAGTTCTTGCATTTAAAAAGTAATATAACTACTAGCTGTATCCTAGTGCTGCGTAGATTAAACTTGAAAGTCCATTATTAAGTAATTTGAAATTCTGCTTCTTGTATTGATATTAAATTATTATTATTATTAAAACCAACAACAAGCAACCTAGGAAGTAGTAAATTTCCTTCCTCTTTCCTAGTGGATTAGTTTATTTCTCTTCTGTTTCTTAAACAATATTTCTTATTTGCCTAAAATAAGCAATATGTCTTCTTTTCTTTTCTCCCTCCAGCTAAAGGGAAAAGTGTTGGTATGGCTACTGCCATAGAAACTAAGCACAACATGGCAACTAACACTGCCACAGTAGAATGTGAAAGATGAAAATTGTAAGTGAGGAGACCTTTATGACAGGGAGGCCATACATGGCTTTTAAAGACTTTTCCTGCTCTTAAATAATGATACTGGTTGACCTAATGTAATGAAAGGCATAGGCTAACACCACTTTGCTGAAGATGATCCACAACTTCCATGAATTTTAGCAATGCTGTTGTTGACCCTATTTACATGTTACGCAGGACTGATTTGATTTTGAGGGCTTCATCTCTTTGGTTCTGTTGTAGTTAAAGGGAGTACTTTTATTGGGGCTTTATGAATGTTTCTAAAAATAAAAATACTATAAAGTGGTTTAGTCAAGAATATTTTTCAGCTTCAAGTACACCTTATGTATTACCAAATAGATATCTAACCTACGTTTTAAAATAGTGTCATTTTAGAGCTTAGTCATTTTTATTTTGTGCTCATTTCCTTGCCACTTCTACTCACCCTCAAAAAGATGATTATGGTGCTTGAAAACAGGCAAAGAATACTAATGTATCAAAGTAATTGTAGTATTATTTTATGATGAAGCAGTATAAATAGACTGTTGAGAACCTGTTGTTACATAAGATGGACTATGGTGGTATTTAACTCATGCTATACTTCTTTATTTGAAACTTGCAGAAGGTATTAAAGGAAACTTTCTTAATAGGCAGTTAATTTATTCAGCCCTTCCTTCCACTAGGAATTTTGTAGTCAGAGATGCTGAGAATTCTTGAGTTTCTATATTGTGCTGTTTCTTAATTTGTAATATATCTGAATGCACCTCAGAATGTGTTCGATATTTTAGATACTTCAAATACAATTTACATGGGGTTTCTTCCTTTACATAATCTGAAGTAAAGACAGAGTAAAAATAACTGGAAAGGGACATTCTTTTGTGTGTTTAAATATTATGTAAAATCTTGATCTTAGTTGTCATGAAATGGGTTTTGTTTAAATGAAAAGCTAAAATACCTGTATTGATTTAATCACAATTCCTGGGCATTTTCACTTTGAAGCTTCTGTTCTTACTTGCTCAGACACTGTTGTTAATCCCTGGAACAGAGGGGGAGAAAAAGGAAATAAGTTTCTTCAGAATTTGATATTCATTAGAGGAGTTAAAAGTGTGACTCAAATTCTGTATTTCTGAGCCTTCAAAAAACAGAACTGGAAAGTTTTTTTATTTGTAACTTTCTGAATTTTAGGGGCTAGAAATGAGGACCTGAGCGATGTTCATGTCATGATGAAAATGACAGTAGTGGCAATGCCACTCTGCAGCTGCTTGAAATACCTGCTTCTGTAGGTTTTAGTAAGTTTTCTTGAAAAGAATCCAAAGGACTTCCATTTTTATTCAGGTTAAGTTCTAGTAGTGGTGCCATCATCACAGTAAGGTCTGATCACCTTAAGATAGTTCTTAAAGCAAAGTGTTGTATGTGGTTTGTTCCTTCTGTCGTGATCTTTCCAGAGGGTTGGATATTGCTGGATTAATGCATTTTATGCTACTTAAGGATTTACTTTTTTCCCTAGCTGTTGCAAAGCATGAGGTTACATGTGAACAGAAAATACTGAAGACTTATTTTTAATTTGTTTGATATTTACTTTGGAGAAAGTTTTGCTCTTTTGTAGAAATGAGCTCTGCCTCTTGGTAGAGGGCTTCACAGGCCTGAAGAAGAATCTTCAAACATTGTCAGAACTTAGGTGATACTGAGGTAGCCTGGTTTCACAATACTGAGTACTTAAAGGAAAAGACCAGCACCATATGCTGGAAACCTATGTCAAGTGTGTATTTTCTGTGCAGATACACTACTGTGAGCCTGTAGCTATATTTTCTAAAAACTTGTTTGTCTTGACCAGGTATTGTGCACTGTAATAACCAAGTGGAAGGGTGAAGGAAGCATAAGTAACAAACCTAGTCATTATTTTCTGGAATAATACAGAATCAGAGAATGGTTTGAGTTTAAAGATCATCTAGTCAACAACCCCTGCCATGGACAGGGACATCTTTCACTAGATCAAGTTGCCTAAAGCCTAACTAAATGGGTAGCATTTGGTAGTATTCAGAATTTATGTACAGTGTAGAAGAAGTCTCTGAGGAAGTGGGTAAGGGGAAGAAAATCTAGATTATTAACTAGGAAATTATTAAGTAGGAAAATGTTTGTTTACTTTCTTATATGTTGCTTAATAAAGATATAAAGTGAATTTGTTGCTTTTCATAATGAACTTCTTCTGGTCTACTGGAAAAAAGTACCTACTCTCTTCCTCTTAAAAGTACACAGTATGTTAATTGCAGAGCACTTCTCTTTCCACAAATTATTTCCATTCAAAATAGTAGCAGTACAATAAGCCTTACTGGGTTTACACAGGATTTGAAAAGGCTGGTCAATCCACAGTGGAGGATCAGGTTTTATCTTCTCTAAACCCCAGACCACTAGCAGGGACTCAGTATCCTCCAAACCTTTTTTTTAATACTTAATCATAGAATAATAACTGAATACTATTAATACTGTTTTATATTTTTTTGCCTTGTTATAAAAGAATACCATTTCTCTACCAGTATCCTCAACACAGTTTAGTATCTGTCTACTCACTTTTAAGTAAGTTTAGACTATGAGTGGTTTTACTACATATTTCACAACAGCGTTCTCATTGAGTAATTTGTTAGATAAAAGTAGGGTTGTTGGTTTCTTTTCCTTCTAATACTAAAAATTTCTCTTCCTTCTGCCTTTAAAGCAATTTTCAGTGATTATCTTCAGTGCCTGAGATGGGTATTTCCCAACAGGAAATCTGATCTTTGGACTTTATCTATATTAATCATGCCCGTTTGTTGTCTCTCTTTCATCTTTGTGTATATTCTAATGGCTTTACATGACAGTTATACAAGGCAAAAAGGAAATGCTTATAAAATCTTCATGGTTGTTACGTTGCTGGTAATTTTGAATCTTCTCCAAATAAGTGACACTTCATCTATCGTTCAGCGTTCCCTGTGCTGTATCAGAATTTGTGTTAAGCCAAAGGCCATCTGTATAGCATTCAGTGTTTCTCTGCCTTTATCTGTACTAGTGAATTAAGTGTGCCTGAGGCTAATTGACACAAAATGACTCATGTCCGCATTCTTAGCCCCAGAATAGGATAGCTATATCCAAATTTACTGTGGGAATGATCCCCTGACCAAGGGTAGCTTCTGAACAGTGCCTTTAAATTGCTGGAAAGAATGCTAATCAGCCTGGGCAGAAAGTGTTTCAGGCCCTTTTCTAAAATCCAGTAGTAATGGCAGTTAATTTCCATGCATGGGAATGCTCACAGCGCTGTTGATTTTACCAGTGTAGATACATAGCCTTTACAACTTCAGGCAGCTAATTCAATGTTACCCTTTCATTATCATCTCAAAATTTGCACTTAGCTGCATTTTCAGAATACCCTGGGATACGTTTAAGCCCTATAACTACATGTTGTTGCATTATTAAAAGATGTAAAATTAGTCATTATTGTTTTAGTTTTAGTCTGGTATATTTGTGCTTATTTAAAACATACAGATGTTTTTAAATTTAATATTTCTGTGAGGGACAGATTGCATTATTGCGTTGCTTTTTACAAACTAATTTCTGGTAAGGTCTTGCTATAAAGGACTGGCTCACAAGGCAGCTTTTCCCCCTCCATGTAGAACTTAAAGAATTTATGTTCCTATTGTGCAGAAGCCCAGCACAATCTCTTAATCAGATTTTTTTTTTTATTATTCTATTCTCACTTTATTCATTAATCCATCTGGTAAAGTGTGCAAGAATTAATTAATTTTTATGTTTGTTTGATTTACCACATAAGTAGGGACATGTAAACTAGTACATTAGCTTTGATTATATGGTCTAAGTGTGGAATATATATTAGCAGAGAAATTGTAAGTAGATTGAATTGCAGGAAAAGACTGATTCTGGTTCGTAACATGAAGGCAGAAAAGTGCAACTGTTAAACTTGCCAATTCTGTGCAGGATGTAACGATGAAATTGCAGCTTGTTACATGAGGTGAAAACTGGTGTGGCAATATATCTTTAATAAAGACTTGTAAATTCAGTAAATTTAAGAAACAGCCTTTAAGCACTAGAAATGAGTAAATTATATTTTTTTATTCTGTGTTTTGCTTTTATTTAGTGTCTCCTGAACAAGGCTGAAAGAAGTATTGTGGAAATGTGGCTGAAGCAATTGCTGAAATCTAGAAAACCTGTTTCTAGACTACTGTTTTCATGTGATTCATATCTACAGCTACTATTCTCTTGTATTATATCCTTCTAATTACCAGGCTTCCTATGGGAACCTTATTGGCCCTTCTTGCCAAAGTAGTGCCCGAATGTAGCAGAGTGTGAATTAATAACAGGCCAGGGAGAAAGGACCATTTCCGGGTAATTAAGATAGCACTTCGCCTATGTAGAATCTGGACTTCAAAGCCTCATTCTAGAAACTGCTAATGTGTTTTGCTTTGAGAGTGTTGAATAACATGCACAAGCAGCATTTCTTTTGGCATGGTTATAATGAAATACGAGGTATTATAAATTGTTTTTAGCATTTAAGTCCCAAAAGTACTTTTTTTTTTTTTTTCCACTGCAGTCTGAAAAGTGTGTGATATTCGTAAATTTCAGAAACTTCAAGCTAAGTATTTGCAATTGAAAAGAGGTTACGCAAGTTTTTGCAAATGAGACAGATTCTAGTTTAGGGAAGTGTTTTTGATAAGTGTATAATTGTAGTTGTAAGAATGTGATGTGAGACCATTCACAAGTTGTGATATTTTGCTAGATGATGGCCTTTATAAGACAAATTTATTCTGCATAGCCAAGACAAGGTGACTGTTACCTTCTGTAATATTGTAGATATCTGTGTTATTTATACTGGTTTGAGAGAAACCCAAAGAACTGGAAATTCTTGATAAGGTAAATTCTTTTCAGGGCATTATTGTTGTGTAAATAACTTTGATTTAATGGCTAGGAGGCAGAAAAGTAATTTACCATTTACTTTTCTCATACAAAAAAAAAAATAAATCTAGTTTCTCTAAAGAGATTAATTCCCCCACAAGGGAATGGTTCTTAGTTTTGTTGTGCAAATACCAGTCCTCTCTATTTCCATACTCGGTAATGGAAATGTGAACTAAAGACAACAGGGAATCACCTCCATTAACTGTAGGTACTGCAAGGCCAGTTTGCATCCTGAATTTGGGAGAAGAGCTAAGACCGATTGCCACAGAAATTTTCTCTGTAGTGAGAACAACTGTTCAGTCAGTGCACTGACAGAATGTTGTACTGCTGTAATATGCATTGTTTGTTTCTCCACCTTCTTTTGCATTACCTGAAAAACTCCAAAATATTTTTCTAATTTGAATTTCATAATAGATAAATAATAAACATGAGAAGTAGTGGGAAAATGAATCTATATCTGTTTATAATGCATATAGTTTTCTTCATATAGTTAGTTAAATATTTCTGTGTTGCTTATATAGCTTTATAGAGTCAGTAGGGCTTCTAGCCAGTTTAAGCTACTGTGTTCACTGTTCTGAAAAATCACACAACTTTGTACCCAATGTACATTAAATGTCTTCATGTGATTTTGCATTAAAGTGTCTTTACCTATGTATTGCTTGTCTCAGGGAATACTTCTGGAACACTTGGGTGTTTTATCTGTGGAGGTCAAAGCCCATGATATGTTTAATGTGCTTTTGTTTGTTTCTAATCTCGTGAGCAACTCTTAGAGTTTCAGCCTTAATATTTGGCAAAACATGAGTCACTATTTTTGATGGAAGACCCCAGCTTTAGAACATGCTGTAAGTTACCACACTGCGTAGGAATAATAACTTTGTGGTTTAGGGGTTTTTTTTAATAAATGCTTATTCTTTTATGTATATATTAATATGTATATTAAAAATATTTCTTCTATAAGTACACTTACTAGATAAATGTCTGTTGCTGTCAAAACACCACCGAGTCCTAGGATATGTTTGTAAAAGAACGCATGTAAGCAAGTGATTTTTATTTTAGTATTTACTTTGACACTTAACTTGGTGACCCAAATAGTGTGCATGGAATACAAGTTTTTATGTTCTGTGCAGACTCTGTATTACAAGACACTGTGTATAATTAATGCTATGTAGGAGGCTGTATCTAGTTGAAAGTGTTATCATTACTGTATCAAAATACATCTTGCAGTGTAGACACACTCGCTTGTACCAGTACCAGCTCTGCAGTGGATACAGGAACACTGATAATTGTTGTAGGGACTTTTATAGTGGCATCTGGGATTTCGGTGGCTGTCTGAAACTAGATGATAAGTATGGGTGATAATATGATCCTGTGACTTGCTTTGGGCACATGCCCACCATGATTTCCAACACGTGGTACCATTTGTGTTAGTGCACCTTTGTGGTTCATGTACTCTTGTGTTCAGGCACTGTGGAAAAACCTAAGTGGTACTGTAGATTGTGTCTCAGAATAGAGAAACTATGTGTTTTTTTCTAGAATATGTGAGTGCATTATGGAGATAGCAAAAAATCTGGAGGATTCTGATGTTATATTTTAAGAGCTGAACTCAGAAAGCAGTGATACTTAACAGACTTGAGCTGTCATCCTAGATGGCAACAGAATGACTATAATATTAGTAAGATGAATACATCTGGGAATTGCCTTTGTTGAAAAGTTAGTTCCCAGATATAAACTGGAGAATTAATACTATTAATACTGCTACAGCTCAGATATTCCTGGATGCAAACCCCATCAGATCTAATGAAACAGCTGCTGAAGCAGTAAGAGGTGATGCTAGTTTTGAATTGTTTTTGGCAAGCAGTGAGAATGCAGTAGAAGAGTTAGTCCTGGAAAATAAACGTGTACTGCTGCTGTGGCTCACAAGTGGATTCAGTTTAAATTTAAGAATAAATGAAAAGAAGCCTGTAAGTGAAGAATCTTAATTTCAAAAGAACAAGGGTTAGTACATTTTGGTGTTAGTTACAGCATAGTAAAGCAGAATTTATTTGCTTAATTGTCAAGACTTTGTCAACTGGGCCCACTGTTTTTGCTGTGTAAAGACCTTCTTGTGCAGTCCTGCCAGGTTTGGCCATAGGATTTAAGAATGGTTAGAGGGAAGTTAGAGGAATGTAGAAGTAGAAGGAGGACTACATTTTCTTTCAGCTACTATTTTGGCTAACAAATCTTCATGGCAAGGGAAACTTTTGTCTTTTAGGACTTCTTTCTCCCACCCCATCCTTCTGTAATAACACAGAGTTTGTCTCTAGGTTAGAGACAGTCAAAATATGTTTTTTTGTTCTGTTCTCAGTTACGCAGTGTATCTGTCCAGAATCTGTCGGAGTTCTGTGCAGTTCCTTCAGAAGCTTGTGGTGTTGTCTCCAGCCACCCCAGTCTTTTGAAGTTGTACTCCAACTTTATATATACTTTAGTTGCCTGGCATATGGCTTCTATTATTTGCCTTCTTTATTGGACTATTATTAATATGAAAGCATAAAATAGTATCTTAATTTCTTTGCTGTTGATGTTCCCATAGATATTAAAGAACATATTTTCAGTTACTTCAGAATGAATATTGTGTGTGTTTGTTTCTTTAAATTATATATCTTGCCTTATCAAAGATTTAGAAGTTCATGAAGGCATGTATTTGTTTTTCTTCTGTTTGCAAAGGCTTCTTGGTAAGTTAAGAATTTTTGAACCGGATTTCAGGCAAACCACAAATTTGACTATCTGACATGTAGTCTCACATAACCTGTGCTACAAAATGTTGTTAACACATTTAAATTCCAGTGTCTGCAATTGTAGTTTGTATGTGAATCTGTATAAAGGTCTTGGACTACGCTTAATCTGCAGAGAGTCCTCTGAGTTTGCTCACAAGCCTCCTAATGCATGAGAGAATGTTGTCAGGGTGTAGGCTGGAGTGGTGGAGTCCCTGATATGATACATATAGTCTGATGGGGCTGCACAGGAACTGATTCAAGAAGAGGTCAGTCCAGGCAGCAGGACAGTATTGTGTAACCACGCAGTGGAGCACTGGCCAGATGTTTGAAAAGCACAGCTGTTGGAGCTTGGTACTCATCTGGCAAGCTGGCCAAATACAGTATTGAGAGTCTTGATTTGTCAGCCTGTCTTACTAGGTGGTTCCTGTAAGCCAGAAATCAAACACTGCTGAGAATCACATGTGAGTGTTTTACGGGGTGCATTATGTGGAATGCTCAGTTTCTGAGTAAGACAGTATGAAGACAGAAAAAACACAAACATTACTTAGACAGATTCAGCTACCAGCATTAGTTCTGACAATAACTGGATGTAACTGTTGGATTAGAATTCATGGTGCCCTCAGGGCCAAGGAAGAAAGCCCTGAAAAGATTGCTGATGGCACTGGCAAAACACTCAGGTGCAAAATAAAGTTTGAGGCCACTTGGTGGTGTATGCTAAAAGTTAGAGCAGAGCCTTGAAGAAGGTTGTTGAGTGGCATTTCCAGGAACCAGTTAGGATAGGCCTTGGGACAAGGGTTTTTTAAGTGAATGTCTATGAAATGTGTAAATAAGTTAAGCATTACTTGGGGCAGCTGCGCCAGCAGCTTCAGAGTTTCATTCTGGAGTGTGGCACCAGTCAAGGCACGGTCAAGTGGAGAGTTGAGTATAAGTGCTTTGGCCCTGCTGAGAAACAGCCTTCTCTGTGATTAAAATACTGCCTGCTATTAGGCTTCATGAGTGGATCAGATATTCAAGTAAATGTAGCAGGCATAGGTGAGTAGTATAGGACTATACTGGATTGCCTGATAAACATGTTGTCTTTTTAAAAAGGTTGCAGCTTGATTTGCACCAGTTCATGAGTTCTTCCTTGTGAAGAGCTTGATGTACAACTGGGTAAACCATTCATGAGTGCTGCATGTATTAGGGAGGAAATTTTTACAAGGGTGTGTAGTGACAGGACAAGAGGGTAGATTTAGATTAGCTATTAGGAAGAAGATCTTCCCTGTGAGGGTGGTGAGACACTGGCACAGGTTTCCTGGAGAAGCTGTGGCTGCCCCATTCCTGGCAGTGTTCACGGCCAGGCTGGACAGGGCTTGGAGCAAGCTGGTCTAGTGGTAGGTGTCCCTGCCCATGGCAGAGGGTCTGGAACGAGAGAGGTCCCTTCCAACCCAAACTGTTCTGTGATTCTATCTTGTTGGAAGCCTTTTTAAGTTCAAAATCTTATGGCAATAGGTAGCTTTTAATCTTTTTCTTTGCTATCTCCAGTATTTTTTAGTTACTTCTATTGTTTTACCGAAGCATGGATCACTGTTCTGAAAATTTTCTAGTTGCATAGCATTGGCACCAAGAATTCCTTATTCCTTCAGATCAGGGCAAAAGTCATGCTGGATTAGGAGCAGAGTGAGATGTAAGATGGTATGCAGTGATTTTCACTTAGGGTGATGCAAACTGCAAGATGGAGTAGTGTGAAATCCTTACTACAGTAAGGATTTTGTCTCATGATTGTCTAGGATGCTGTTGTTAATAGGATTGCAAATAGGGGGAGGGGATGCAAGAGAATGAGCAGGAAGGCTCTGTCTGTCCTGCCTCATAATAGAAGGTGTTCAGGTTAACAGAATGAGTGCCAGTTCACGTTGTCAGTCCCCTCCTAATAATGCTGCCAAAAAGACAGTGTCAAGAAAGATCAGGTAGAGACCTCTGATAAGAATGAGACCTGCTTGTTCTTCAGCTGAGTACAAAGCTAAGGAATTGATAGTTGATGGTTGCTGTCTGTACTGTTTTGCCAGGACTTGCTTAATACGTATTTGGCAAATTTATTTTGGCTCCCTATACAGGGATACAATAACTCACAAAACTCCTGATGTTTTATACACTTACATAAAATAAGTTGACAAATAATAAGGGAGCTTGTGGTGGACTCTAAATTTTCACTGGGAAACCATAGTGATCTCGAAGTCTAGATGCTTTTTTATTATTATTATTCAAATTCTCCCCTTTTCTGAGAAGCAGATTTAGATGTTGCCAGAAATGTTCTTCAGACCCTAGTTGATAGCTTGTGGTATACTGCAAGGCCATTCAGGGCTGTTGGTGGTATCTTCTCCCAAATATCTGAAAACAAGCCTGAAAGTAACTTGGCTGAATAAAAACTTGGTTTGTTATTTAAATAAGTACTTTAATGGACAAAAATACTATTCATCTTCATAGAACTTACTTTCTCACAGACTCGAATGGAACAAAATGACTTACTGAAGTTCCATCAGAGGAACAAAATGTGTAATACATGAAGTAGCTTTTCAAAAGGATACAATCTTTTGATTTCCAGCTCAAAGGATTATTAAAGAAACTGAGTTTTCAGAAAGCATTGAAATCACTTGCCCATCAAAAATAGTCAACCTCCACATGTGTCTGGTTTCCCAGGTGTTTTCCCATTTTTTTAGTACTTTGCATAAACTGCAGTTCTAGCTGTTCATCAGATGTGTGTGTGGTGTTGGTTTTGGGGATGTTTTGTTGCTGTTAGGTTTGTTTCAGAGGGGGTTTTTGGCATTTGGTTGGTGTGGTGGTGGTGTTTGTTTGCCTGGTATGATCCAAGCTGGAAGGCAGGAGTGGCTGTAAATTAATTGGTATTGAAATGAGAAAAGAGGATTAGGAGACTGAGGCCTGTAGTGTTGATGCATACTGCCTGTGACCTTGCTAAAGTAAGGAAGCATTCTGAATTCTTAAAAACCTTTTTCTGTGATCAAAGTATACATTTCTAGTCTGTACCTACAGATCTAAGTTGTTTTGAAGCATGAAATTAGCCTATTGTAAGTGATTATAATTTGAGCTTTTTCACAACTGTTTTTCAGTAAAAAGCTCCATTTATTATTCTTATATTTCTTGTATCTTTGGAGAAAGTCCTGTCTTTATGGTAACTATTCTGCTGTTTGCATAGTAGCTGTATGCCAGACTGCTAAGATTAGAATTTGAGATGAGTAAAGCTCATTTACAAGCTAATTTACAAAGCTGCTTCTCTACACTAAAATTCCAGGTCATGCATTCTCTCTGCAGGAAAGAAAAGGAGGGTTTGGAGGATTGAGGTCTGTATAGCTGTCTATAAACAGTTGGTACTTACATAGCATAAAGGAATTGTACTACAGCAGTCTATTATGTTCTGGTTGTTATGGCTGAAATTCAGTACTACAGGGCTGTTAAATGCGATGGATTCAGAAATAGTAAAACATCCTCCCTCTAAACTAGCAGTGTCTTTAAAGGAATATATGTATGTGTTGGAGATGGGGAAAGTATTTCTGTTTGTCATGTGGGTTTTTTTTGCTGTTTCTCTTTTTGGGGTTTTTCAGCCTTCATATCAGATGCTTTGGGGTTGTTGAAGGCTTTGTTTCATTGTTTCTGTGGTTTTTCTCCTCAGCAAACTTGATTAGCTTGAGGAGAGATAGGAAAGACAAAGTGTATGTTGAAGAGGTGGAATTTTGGTAAATTGAATAAGAACAAAAAGAGCTGAGAATCTAAAGTGAAGTTGGTACTTGCTTTGGTATAGGGAAAG
>NW_009933293.1:53275-62117 GCF_000696875.1 Nestor notabilis
CTTAAGGTTGATAGGAATCCTGGTTTCCTATGAAATCTTTAATAAGACGTTTGTAAGAACTTTGTAAGATTTGTCAATGCAGGGGAAAAAAAAAAAAGACTTTTAGTTTGCAGTGGTCTTTTAATTCATACATAATTTTCTTCTGCTCCCTAAAATTTCTTAATCAAACCAAGTGGGAAACAATGTAATTATTTGGGTTTTGAGGGGGAAGAAGGAAAGCAGATTTTGATATGTCAGAGGTTTTGTGTTTGGCAGAGCTGTTCTAACACATTTTAATAAAGTAGGTATTAACAGAGGAGCACAATATTCATATTGTTCAGCTCTGCTTGGACGTGGCTTTAATAAAAAGCGTAAGGTTCAGTATTTGTATTTTGAAGAACAGAACAACATGGATTATTTTATGATATATAAGTGTTTGTGGTTATTTCTAATGCTTAAATAGCTATTTACTCTTTGTAAAATGGACAAGTCCAAAAAAAGATGGTAATAGATTTGCAGATGGTATTTCGACTAGTAGATATGTTTCTGTATAGGGATTTTTACTTATTCAATATTCTTATGAAATCTTATATTCAGTAATGTAAGTGGTTTATGCTAAGCTTGAGCTTTGACTCAGACCAGCAAAAATATGCAGAAATTAGATCTAGCAGTGACATTCCTGCAGTCCCTTTAGACAAGCTACAGCAATGTAGTGTCTGCCAGTGTAGAAATGGTATATGCACATTACCTTCTTGCTGTCCTCAGCTGTGTGCACCTGCTGTTTGTCCTGCATCAGCCCCAGTGTTCATCTGACCCCTATTCAGTTTGAAAAAACAGTGGAAAGCTAACATAGAATCCTTTTAATTTGCGGAATGAACTCTTGGAGAGACTGGGTGGTCAGATGGAGGGAAGGTCAAGCTGTCTCTGAGCTATTCCTTTAGGTCTTGATCATAAACCCAGTTTATGTAAATTGTGTTCAAATTGATTGGATTTACTCATAGATTTGATTAATCTGATTCAGGACTTCGTGCATGTCGTATCTTTTCTTCAACATGTCTTTTCCTCAATTTCAACAGCTTTTGGTGATCTCATAGGAGTAAAAAAGCAAAGCATGTGTTTGTGCCATGTGTAGGAAAGATCAATTCTAGAATTTTAGGTTTCCTTTTCACTTTGTTATTTTGTGAAATCATCTTTTTGACATTGGTCACCTCAATTACAGTACAGACTCATTCAAACCGTGATGACAGTGAAGATGGATTCAGTGATTTACTGAACTGTTCGAAAGACAACAAAAAAATGCTGGTGACAGATAGAAGACCAGTTTGTGTGTGTGTGGTTTTGTGTTTTGTTTTTTTTTTTTTTTTTTTTTTTTTTTTTTTTTGTTTTGTTGTTTTGTTTTGTTTTGTTTATATTGTCGTTGGTTTTTTGCAGTGAGCAGCATTTAACTGAAACTGTTTTAATTATTACTGTGGTTCATTTTGGGCCAAGGTAAATTGGACATACTGTGGTCCCACAGTATTTGTTTGACTTGCAAATAGTTCAGGATCCTCCATGACTGAGTGTTTTCTGAGGATTTTAGAAGCCACTATTAAGTTTATCTTAAAATACTCATCACTAATGCGTACAGGTGGGAACTTGGCCTGGCACAATACATAAGCCACTGGTATCTTTTCAGTTCACAGTCACTACAATAATTCCTGTGTTCAGGATGGTCAGAACAGGGAAGAAGTGCTGCTTGGTATGTAGGTGTATGTAGTTCAAAACCATTGAACCTTAAATAATTGTCACCACAAGAGTAAAATACTTTCTAGGTGATTTTAAAAGCATGGGTTTCTAGCTTTCACAATTGGAGATGGGTGTTTTATTCCAGTAAACCGTGGTTTTGTAGCTGTGTTAGAGTATCTACAAAGCCATTTTGAGAAACCAGTACAGATATGCTTTAGAATGAAGTCATGGGACACATAAGATTGCATGGTGCATTATTCATCAGGCATTCCTTTTTGACTGTACACTTGAATGTTTGGTTATGCTACTATAGCTTCATGCTTTTTAGAATCTATCAGTTACATTCCTCAGTGTGTGTATTCTTCTCACCACTAGTTTTAAATGGCTTAATCTCATACTATATTTAATATTAATCTCCCATGCAGAGCTTGAGCATGGTTCTGAGTTGAGCTCTAACATGCTCTCCAGTGAGCGCACACACATATATATTTAAAAAAACCCTACTTGTGTGTGTTTGGTTTGTTTTGTAAGTCATCCTACAATTTTTAAGAAGTTCTCAAGTAAATAGTAATATGGAAAATGGAAATTATCACATCTAATCTTTCTCCGTGTGTGTGATTGCCATATTCAGTGATTTCATGTTCATTTATGGGGTACTTAATTCATTGCTATTGGAAGGAAATGTGGGTTTTCTCTTTAAAAACTAAAGCTTGAATAGCTTAAAGGAGATAATGAAATAGAAGAAAGCCATGGTATTGCTTCTGTGATAAAATGCAAGAAGGAAATAAAATAATAAGACAGTTATGTAAATACTTAGGCCAGGCTCTCTAAATGACCATTTTAATAAAAAAACCCACAAAATATTTAGAAGGGAGGTGCACTGTTTTATTTCCCCCCTTGGAGTAATATCTTTGCTCATATGCTGAGAATCACCTTTTGCTATATAGAAGCTATGGATTGTATTTGGTTGTAATATTTGGATATAAGATAGAAGGAAAGAAGTGGGATAAAAGAGTAAGGAAAATGTGGAAGAGAGAAAGTAGGATTTAGATTTAAAAACATGGGTGGAGAGTGTTGAGCTGTGAGTTTTAAAAAATTAAAAACAATTTTACAGGATTTTACTTTTGTACAGATTTTAAATTGGAACCTAATTTGTATAAATGAGGACTTCTGAGTTTAAAGATAAAGCCAATCATATTTAAATGTCATTTTTAGTCTGTTAAAAATCCCTAAAAGTAAACCATAATGCAGGAAAGATTTTTGCTGACTTCTGAACTCACTCAAGAGTCTATGTGATAAGGAGGGGACTATAGCGGTGGTTCACATGCAAGTAACACATATAGTACTTCATATATCCTAAATACTATTTAGACATGAACCATAGTTGCATGTGGTGCAGTACACTGTTATATGCCTGATTTTTTTGTTTGTTTGTTTGGTTGGGTTTTTTTTTTTGGTGTGGGGTTTTTTTTGTTTTTTTTTTTTTAGTTATTTTTTTTTTTATTTCCTTTCTTCTGGAATATGCCATTTTCTTAAATAAAATGTATATGCTGACATTTTAAAGTTACGGTTGTGTGACTGATACCTCACTTCATGAAATAACTACTAATTTAATGCATCTAAAGTATTCCCCAGAGGTCAATGAGAACACTGTTTTCTTAAAATCTTTTTCATTAATCATGATTTTATGACTTGAATGTCTATTAACAAAAAAAAAATTACACCAAAAGCTTGTTTTTTTTCCTCATATATTAAATATTTTTAGCATATGCAAAGAGGAAGATAAAGGTTTTTAATTATTTCCTGGTAATACAATATTGTATTATGATTTAATTGACTCGATATTCTCAGTTTTCAGCACAATGATAGTTTGTAAATTTAGGCAGCTTTGTGATCTGACAGGATTTCATGATGGGTTTTGCAACTGGGTATGAGTGTGAAGTTAAGGCCACAGTAGTGGGCCTTTGAAGTTGATTTTATATATTATAGTGTAGAGAGTTCTGAAAGTTACAGGTTTTAATGATAAGTTAATTGAGATAATTTAATTTACTAAGCTGACTGCTTACTTTGGGTATATATCATTTCTGTACTTGCAGTCCATTCTGTGTACAGTATATCAGCTTTTTCTTAAGGGGTTCAAAGTAGTCGTTAGCTGTAGCCATGGCTCAGAACTTCTGGTCCTGAATTGCTGCCCTCAGTATCCCTGACGTCTCTTCCTTTTGTGTAATTGCTAGGATTTAGTATACTGTTTCTCTTTGGGTAAGGCAAAAAGAAACAAGTATTGTTCTGGACTTGACCCCAGTATGTATATTGGTAACCTGCACAGAGTAATTTTTATGATACTTCTACCTACGGAGTTATCCTGGGTAGCAAAAGCTGATTTGGGAAAAATGGACTTAGTCACAAGATGGCTCAATGGATTACAGTTTAGCTAGTGGTTGTTGTTGAGAAATGTGAAGAAATTTAACATGTAAATCCATTAATTCTACATACCTGTATTTTATGTATCACCTAATTGTCAGTCAGACCCATGTTTTTAAGTTCTATGCCACTTGAAGATTGTTTCCAGTAAATCTTCATGTTTGTATGGTTTTTATTTTTCTTTGGCAGTTCAGATCTTCAGGGATGAAGGATTCGGTTTTACTATGTATTCAAAACATTTTTTTTTTTTTATTCATTTTGTATTCCAGTTATCTTGAAAAGTATGAAAAAGTCCATCATTTTGGGGAGGAGGATGATGAGGTACAACCAGGCAATCCAAAGCCACAACTTCCTATTGGTGCAATTCCAACTTCCTATAACTACCAGCAACACAGTGTGTCAGGTAAGTTTTTGAGGAAAAAAGTGCTATTTTTTTCCATATATGTGTTTGTATATGTATGTATTTTGACAGGCTACAGAGATAGTGTGTAGCTAAATTTACAACAATATTAAACCATAAAATCTGTAGGTCACTCAAGCTATTAATATTATACACTAGAAGACCTTTTCCTCTGGAACCACAACAAAGTAAATATGAAAATACGTAAGGTATTTCTTTCCTTTACAAATGTTTCCTTCTAATTAGCAGGGCTGAGTAGTTACTTGTCTTGAAAAAATATACCTTGAAAATTTGCAGGTTGTTTTTCTGCCACATCAGTCATTTCTCTACAGAGCCCAATAGCTGAATTGAGCATGTGATTACTTAAGCTTTAAAGTCTGAAGAGAAAGGCACATGTGTTAGGAGCCAGAATCAAAACCATGGTAATTTAGAGACCAAAGTATCCATCTTGAACCAATGAAAAAATCGGAAGCTGGTGGACTCTGTGTAGTGGATGTATAATTTGTTGCATAGAAGGTGACTCCAAACTGTATTACAAATCTATTCAGCTTTAGTTAAAGTTTGCATTTTCAAAGCTTTTCTTTGGGAGAACATACTGCACTATTGCATTCTGGAGATGATGAAGGAATTAATATTCAACTAGAAAGGTACACAGCTAAGTGGAATGTGTTCACCATTTTGGCCAAAGACTAAGGGAAAAAAAAATAATTGAATACTGTAAAAACTTGTTAATACCCACAGTAGCTTACTAATAAACCTTTAAAAGTTACTTCTAATTTATAAATAATACTGCTTAATGTATCATCTGAAAATTAATGTAGCTGTGAAAACATTTTACTTGTTTTTCCTCACTTAGATTACCTTCGTCAAAGCTATGGGCTGTCTATGGACTTAAACTCACCAAATGACTATAATAAATTGGTGCTTTCACTATTATCTGGACTACCAAATGAAGTGGACTTTGCAATTAATGTGTGTACTCTTCTTTCAAATGAAAGCAAGCATGTTATGCAGCTGGAAAAGGACCCTAAGATCATCACTTTACTGCTTGCAAATGCTGGGGTGTTTGATGACAGTAAGTATATAACAACAGTTTTGCATGAGAGAGTCAATACTTGTTGTAGCATCTTTCACAGCTGTTAATTAAAATGTTTATAATTTATTGCATTGTATTACACTTAAATCTAGTTTTTCTTTTTGCCTTGTGCACAGTTTTTATCAGAAATTATGAATACCTTTTAAGTTAGGTAATTTAATACAGTGATGTTCAGTAGTTTAGTGAAATGTAAGAAGTAGTTTTTCAGTGGTATAAAGTGGTCTTGAATTGTTCAAGATGCCCAAATTTACAGGATTGGATTTCCATCTGCCTGTGGTGTATTACTGCTTTCTTTCGAATTCATAGGACCATGCTCACTTTCCACAATTCTCGTAGCAGTCACAAATTAAAAAAGGGCAGTCTGAAAACAAGGACCCACAAGACTTTTTATCCTGATACTCACTAGACATTCAGCTGGAGTGAAAATCAGAATAAAAAACTCAAGAGATACAAATTTGAATCTGAGTTTGAGAATGACATAAATTTTTAAAAGAGCCGCTTCCATAACAATACTTCAGTATGTGAAATAAATTCTTCTGACTTGTTCAGTGTGACCTCCATGCCAGATTGTTCCTTGCTAATTGCTTGTATGTCTCTCTGTTGAGGAGAGGGGAAAAGAAATAAGTTAACTATCTTAAAATCATAATACCATAGGTCCTGTCTCATGGTAGTGAGGAGGAACTATTTACTGACCTTAGGTACTGATTTTTTTAATTAAAAAAAAAAACAACCAAAACCAAACCTGAATTTCAGAAACTGTCAACATACGAAATCACTCAAATGAGCTTTATCAGCTATTTGTCTGATAGTACAGATGATCATGTCTGTTTTCAGTATACAGCTACTTTGTATGTGTAAGTGCAAACATAGTGTGGTATGCCAGAGACTCTGTTTTAAAATCCTGGGGAGGAATCAGTGTTAGACATTGTGCACTGTTTGGTGGGGATTTTTAATCATCAGCATTTTTACATAATGGTTTGTAGCTTGCCTCTTCTCCCACTATTGCATTAGTGTTCTCCAGCGTCTCTTCCATGTATTTGTTTTGTACCCATGCCCTTCAGATATAGTTAGATTTTGGTCAGTTAGTGTTTGCATCTATCCCAGTCAAAATTTTTCAAAGAAAAATATTTGAAAGAAAGCTGAAGTGAAACAGTCCTGCATGTTAGTGATTCCGGGATGCTTGCTCTGTTCTTTTTATGGAACTTCTGTGGATTTAGGAATTTACAAATAATTTAATCAACTGTTGTATTACTGGGGTTTGGTATTTTGTGGGGTTGGGTTTTTTGGGTTTCTGTGTGGGTTTGTTGTTTTTTGTTTTTGCCCCCCCCCCTTTTTGTTTGTTTGTTTGTTTGGTTTTTGTTTCGTTTTGTTTGTTGTTTTGGATGTTTGAAAGGCAGACAATGTTTTCTCGAGTTCTTAACTTGGACTCTGAGCATAGGCTTGTTCCATAGCTGGTCTGTATAAGTATTTCTTATACTGAAAAACATTTGAGGTAAAACCAGCAGTAATGCTGAGCAGGTAATGGGCTGCTCTTTTCATTCCCTGAGGAAAACTTGTTTTGTGGCTTGTTGTTTTTTTTCTTTTTTTTTTTTTGTTCGTTTGTTTGGTTTTGTTTTGTTTTTATGTGTTTGGGGTTTTTTTGTTGTTGTTTGTTTTGTTTTTTGTTGTTGGTTTTTGGGGTTTTTTTGGTTGTGTGGGTTTTGTTTTTTGTTTGGTGTTTTAAAGTTTGGTTGTTTTTTGTTTTTGTTTTTGTTTTTTTTCCTTGCCCAATCGCATCTTCTGAATGTATCCAGGGAGTGTCCCAGCAGCATTAGGAGGACTGACTGGGACAAACTGGGGAAAGACAGGAAGTGTGTATGTTTGCTTATTTTTGCAGCGTGAAGCTTCAATTTGAAATACTTACATGCTTTTATATTATAAACAATGAAAGTAAATCTGTCAGGTTTGGGGATTATTTGAAAATCATATGAAAATATTGTCATAATTTCAGATGTAAATAAGCGGTATCTGATTAACTGTATTTAATGTGGGGTTTAGGTTTGGCTTGTCTATAATTAAGGTTTTAGCATCATTAGTATTTTTAATGTAATGTTTCTAGATAACAAGAAAAATATATCTACAGATTTTTTTTTTTTCTTTTCCCCCATCCTTAAAGTTTGAGATGACAGTTATATTGCAAGTGATAGGGCAGTCCCAGGGGTTTGGAGGTATATGGTATCTGGAATTTGGAGTGGTGGATAAGCCTCTGTTTGGATTCTGCGAGTTCAAAGCTGATGCAGTCTTGGGATTGAGATTTGTAGCATTTTGCTCAGAACAATAAAATACTATGAACCAGAATGTTTTGAGTGTAGCTTAAACATGTCATTAGTTCATTATAGAATGTTTGCAAGACAGTTTATTTTTGGATTGATTCAATCTTTGAGTCAGATTGACTGAGTCTTTGCTGCTTTCAAGGAGTGATGATAACAAAGTTTGTGGTAGTTGCTCCACCAAATACCCAAGAACATCCACTTCGTTTCCTGGTTAAATATTGATGTTCAATTGAGAGCTGTCAAAATCTCACTGTGAATGTTCGGTTTTTTGAGAGTATTAGTGGGAATTTGTTTAATTACTAAAGTGGTGTTTACACCTTACACAGTGCACATAAAAAACAGTTGTTGATGTGAGGTTGAAAACTGAGTGCTCATCTCTTGGAAAAGAGCTATGAAAAAGTTTCCCATGTATGTTTTAACGTGTTCGCAATAATCCTTTTGTTATGGACAACTTATTCTCAGTTTAAACTGTAGAAGTGACATAGGAGTTAATTAAATTACTATAGAAATTTCAGTTGGTTTATGCAGGATTTTTTTTAATGAAAAGGAAACACTGGAAGAGTCTGTAGTGTTGAATCTTATTTAGTTTATGCATTAGTAAAAAGTCAAACAGAAATGCTGATTATTTTACTGAATTCTTCTTTTTATGCTTAAAGCTTTAGGATCATTTTCTGCTGTATTTGGAGAAGAATGGAAGGAGAAGACTGATAGAGATTTTGTGAAGGTAATTTAAAAATTATGAAAATAATTTTGAACTGCATATGGTGGTCGCAAATTCTTTAAAAAGACAGAAAATTCTAGGATATACTAGCATATCTTTTTAGAATTGATCTCAGCTTTATTCCTTTGATTTAAATATAATGGGGGACTAAATCACAGTTGTCGTAAGGTATTTGTATAAGCAGGAAT
>NW_009933293.1:62148-80239 GCF_000696875.1 Nestor notabilis
TAAGAAAAAACAGGTGTAGGTGAATGAATAAAGAGGTTCCATGTTTCTTTTTATAAGAAAGATAATATGTGTGAAGAAAAGGAGAACTGGCTAGCATATTTAACAAGAGAAAATAATGCTGGTTTACTGCCCTGATCAGTAAAGAAGTATTCTGGATTATGAAAATTAAGTTTGTTACATAAGAAGCATAGGACAAATATAAAGAAGTTAGCAATGTTGAAAGTTTATTTCAGTTTAACAATTTTTGCACAAGGCTTTTTTTATCTTTCCACTAGAGGGCATGATCTACTGTACAAGTAATGAAATGAAATAAAAATATAACTGAAGTTTCTTTGTATAAATGCTTCCTCTTTATTGTAGGTGAGCACTTTGAGGTGATTGAGAGCATGCAATATATTATAGCTGAAGGAGGTCTGACATTTCAGCATACTTTCTGATACACATTTTTCTTGAATTACAGGTGATGATTTATGTGGTTACAGTAAAATAGAGATTAAAATGTATTTTGATCCATTATGCTTTTTAATAAGTAAAAATGTGAAAGGATAAGCTGCTGAGCTCCTTATGAACTCATAGCCAGGTTACTGCTCAATTTCTTAATTGTTTCATATACTGAAATGTCTTACTAGTATTATACAGAAATATTTGTTGTGAGTTTCTTCCATTTGCCTTTTATTTTATTTCTGTGTAACTCAATTTTGGGACAAGCTGGACCATAGTAGTGTTAGCTAAATGATAAGTATTGTTGAAATATCAGTGAAATAGATTCCCTAACCAAAATTTTCTAGGTTAAGTTAAAAGCAAAAAGGTAAGCTCACATATTTGTTAGTTTATGAGCTTGAAAATGTCTTTCAAATGTGCTGAAGTAAGTGTAAAATATAGTGCTTTGTAATTTTCGTTTACTTTTTCCATTGAAAATATGTCCGGAAGTACTGTAGGTTGTGTTTTGGTTTGTTGTTTTGGGTTTTTTTTTAAAGCACTTAGCACTGCTCTGTTGACTTCACCCTCAGCTGTCACAGATTGTTCTGATCTAGAGCAGCAACAAGTGCCATGTTAGATCTGTAAACAGTTAAAATTACACAGAATTCTAATTTATTATATGATCATTAATTATATAAACGTAAGTAATTGTGATAGATAAGGACAGATGGTTCTGATAGATGTTTTTGAGGAAGTGTTAAGTAGAACCACTGTAACTGCAATAAGGTTTACTAGTAAGAAACTTGGATGCTCTCCAAGATCTATTTTGGAACATTACAACATGTATAGCACCACTTTGTAGTGAAATACTGCTGAAAGCATGACAGAAACTAACACCAGATCTAAAAATATCTCTAATGCCAAGATTCCAGATTTTTCAGAGCATCTTACTTCAATCATTTGTGTGACCCTACTACTGGAAGTAATTTATTCTGTATTGCAGCTGTGGCAAAACAGAAATCAGGGGAAGCATTGTGGGAACTTCATGATACAGGAGAGAATTTGATTGGCAGGGTAGTGACTGTGTACGTGGTTTTCATTTGTTTTTTTAAATTTGCTTTTACAGCTTTAAGATTAATAGAATGACTATTGAATGTGTGTCTCTCCTTTCACTGTTCACATTATCTTTTAAAAAATCCTTCTTCATTTGTTTGGGGTTTTTTCCCATTTTGCTACCAGTTTGTGTCTTGACTTTTGTAAGGTTAGCAGTCCAGTTTGTTTCTCTGCTATAATGGCAGCAGTTCAGAAATTGTGTTAAAGCTGAAAATGAGAGAGGAAAAATGTAGAATTATGAATTGAGTATAGTGAATGCATGAACACACAAATGTTAGAGACTCATAGAAAGTAGGGTGGGGAGAGCAACTTCTTAAACATACGAATTCTTAATGAATAGGAACTGAAGTGACAAAAATTGTGTTGAATTTGTAAATGTTATACTTAAACCATGGTGGGATTTTTATGTGTTGCAATTCAGGGGTTGAGGAGGTGGCTGAGAAATATTAGGAATCCTGAAGGTGTTCTGAAAATAATTCTTGGGGTTAAATTCAGGATTCATAATAAAATTATAAGCTTGGATTCCTGGCTATTGAACGTCAGTTGCAGAGTTGGTATGTCAGTTTTATGCAAAAAAAAAAAAAAAAAAAAAAAAGGAAAAAGAAAAATACGAACTCCTAATCTGTCTTAGCTGAAGATAGCTTTTCAAATGCAGTGAATGAATGAATGAAATATGAATGACATATGAGACATATTCAGAATATTTGACATTTTGTCTCTATAGCTATTCTTACTTTTTCGCAAGCTGCTCTTCCTGCTATTGAAATATATAAACATAAACTTGGAACTTTGGATTTAATAGAGCCATTTAGTTTCTTTGTTTCAATGTCTTTATACAGACCTTGGGGGTAATTTTAGAATCACGTACTCATACTAAAAAGTTCTGTGGAAGTTTTTAATGTTTGCTTAAAATAAGCTTGATTTAATTTTTAGTCTCTTAATACTACTAGTATTTTTAATTAGTTTTCAATAAAGAAAACTGGCTGTATGTTTTTCCTTGTTATTTTCCTCTTCATTCTACTGTATCTTTGCATACTGGGAGTAGTACAGCATCACCGTTAGGAATTCTCCCACCCTTAAATATCTACACAAGTACTGTTGGTTGTTTGGTATTCAGTCTTGAGTTCTCTATTAATTTGTCATAAAGAATTTGTCAATTGTTTCATCACCAATACTTCAATCTTATATTCAGCTGTTCTCCAATTTTGACTTAAAATCATTTTACTTTACATTTGCAGTATCATGATTTTTTCAGAACAGTCTACTAGTTTGGTAATGTCACAAGCAAAGGAGCTTGCCTGTTTGTTTGTGTCATTAAGCATCACTACTGTTCCAGTGGAAGGTGAAGATGAAAACCCACATGTTTCTTTATGCTAAATTTTGACAGAATCAATTACCTTTTTTTAAATTTTTCCCCTCCCCCCAAGCCCTACTTCATTATAAAAAAAAAAAAATAGATAATTTGTAATTTACATTATTTTATCTGGAATGCTACACATGTTCTCATTTTATACAAACTTCCCTCTGAATCAGATGTCTTTACTAGTCAATGAATCTGTTCCATTAATTGGAAGAATTTGAATATCATTTTAGTTGAACTTGCTGTTATCCCTTATAGCTGTGTTACTTTATTGCCTTTCTTCCCTCTTGATTTTTCCTGGTGCTGTCAATAAGCTGAAATCCCTAGTTAGTTGGACTGACTGCATGTCCTTACCTAAGGATTGAAACAACTGGCATTTACCTAGTCATCTTGTGTCTCGTTTTGTCATCCCCATTCTCAAGCTCTGATGACATCCTGCTTAGATGTTTTCTCATCTATTCCGGAAGCATTTTTAAGTTTTGCATTGAATTTCCTCGTACTCGTTTGTGAATATAGTTTGTCGTTTAAGAGGGACTTGTTTATATAGTATGCTTCTAATCAGATATTCGTCTGTTTTTCCAGGTATTTCTTTTATGTCTTTAGCAGCTGCCTACTGATGTAGTATATGAATAATTGCATTATATTTCTTCTCGCACCATTCATTTCTGTTTACTTCAATTTAAGCAATTGGATTTCATGTTCTTGGTCTTTGAGGCATTCTCTACCTGTAAAGTTCCAAAATCCATACTATTGCAGGTTTTTTTGCTTTCTTTATTGCTTTACATAATGCTTTACTTCTCTGGTCTCCTTTGTTTTTTGGTGAAGCTCTTATTTTGTTGTCCAACTCTTTTCTTCTTTGTAAAAGCTTAATAATAATTTTCTTTACTGTGCATTTATTCTTTGAATCTTTTTCAGATAGTGTGTAGAGAGAGATCCTTATGCATTTAAATAGCTGAAATGCTTTTCAAACATCACCTTTCTTGTCTCTTTTCAGTGATGTGTTAAGCTGACTTCACTTCAGTTGCTCTTATGTTTTTCTTGGACAATAAATAAGCATGGTCATTGCTACATTATATGATTTGTGGATTCAAATGTCTCTTTCTTTTTATTTAGTTAATCTGTTTTCCAGTGAATTCTGTATAATCGTGTGCATCTTTTTCCAGAAGAACTCGGCTACTGGCAGTAATAGATTTCGCGTGTGAATCAAGTTCTTTACGTTCCTCCATTATCTCTTAGCATCTGGAAATTGCATAGTCAAGCAGTGTTTGTTTGCTTTTGAGTTTTGAACTTTACATTCCTATTACCAGTGTGTTAACATGATCTAAATATAAATAGATATATATATAGGAATAACTGTTGATAAGAGCTTCGCTTTCTCATGCATTCTTGTTCATTTCTGTTGAAATGTAGTATCATATCACTGCTATCTGTAGCTTATAGTAGGAAATAAAAAACTGCTTGTGATGCTAAACCGTTTTTTTTTTTCCTTGCCTCTGTGATATAATTAAGTTTTTCAGAGGAATATCTAGAAAGCTTGACTTAACTCATATTTTTCCACTTTTGCCTTTCCTTTGGGCAAACAAAAATTTTGTCATGTTTCACCTTGTGGGAATCTCTTGTAACAGATGAGTCACAAACATTATATAGAGGTTATTTAATTCTATACTCCACCTTGCAATTCTCTGCCCAACCCCATCTTTTTCAGGGATCTATCCTGCTAAGGCAGGAAACAAATGTTGAGTGGGCTGAGAGCAATCAACCAGAATGCTTAAAGGCAAGAAAGAAGGTGATTCGGGCCAACTCTCCTTGTGAAGGAATAGTCTGCAGACTCATTGTGAACTTAAGATGCCTGGATGTCTTTATTCAGAAGTACAAGATGGAGATTACTATAGATAATCCTAGTGCTTTGGAAGAACTGGGTGGGCTTTTTGATCTTTTACTGGCAGAACACATGATTCTAATGTGAGTATTTATTTGAGACATGGAAACATCTGTATTTCACCAGAATCAAAGAGCGTAACTTTCAGAGCAAGGCATGATTCTTTTTTTACTGGTAGTTTTTCCCTACTATGTTGTAGGCAGTTAGTAATTGACAAGTGTTATCATTCCAGTTAAGTACAATTACTACAATTTACCTTCCTGAAAGTCTTGCCGAGGACTTTTTTTTTTCCTCTAGTGAGGAAGTTTTAGGTGTCCTGGAATCCTCTTTGGGTTTCTTGAAGTCCTCTGTTAGAGTGAAAGATGTAGAATTCATATTGACTGTTGACTCTGCATTATTTTTTATATGTGGGTTAGCAGAAATCTGTTTGTCACAGTGTCTCTCAAAACCCCTAGATTTTTAAAATGTTTGGACAATGCAGTTTTATGCCTGATAATTTGATTGAGACTTTGATTGTTACTTGCCAAGCTGACTGCGCTTTATAAATTCCTTGCGTGACCGTACATCCACGGCACAGGAATATTGCTTCAAGCTGTTTGTTGTTCCCTGAAAAGAAGAGTTAACTTTTCTGAGGTAGACAGTCAACTGTTCAATATGATGGTGCCTGCTGTAAGAGAGCTTGTTGGAATCAAGTGGAAAGTTGTTCTAACTTGTAAATAATTAGAGACACATTTTTCTTTCCTTGGCTAAGAACTCAGCTATCCAGAGTAAATCTTTCAGGTGTTTTGGAGCTCAGTGTGGTGATATACATGTATCGGGGCTTCCACCTGTACATTCGCTCTTTCAACATGCTTGTCAGTAGCTAAAGGCCTGGGAAATCCTGACCTCTCTGTAGTTAGCAGCCCATCTCTAAAATAGATACGTTAAATGCCACCTATATGATAGTTTGTCTTAGCTGCTTGGATTTCTGAACACATTATTTACTGGTAAGCTATTTCAAGTTACTGGCTTGTTGAATGGAGGATGTAGGATATTTCTGAGTTCTTTGGTGATGGTATCTTTTGGATAATATTTCTTAGTTGTTTGGTGATACCACTGGAGCTTTTGCAATATGTTTGAGAACTTAGTCTGTAAAGCTGGTTTGGCATTTCATGTTTGCTGAAACACCCATGATGAATGCTGGCTTTGGGAGTGCAAAGCTACAGTTTCGAGCAAGCAAAAGACTCTGGGGCACTTCTGCAGGGAAAGCAGTGTTTCTGGTGAGCATTATCCCCCACTGTGCTTCTGTATGTAGAAATAAACACTCAAGACAGGAAGAAACTCCGTATTTTTTGGCTTGTTCTTTTTGAAGTTGTATTGTCTGCATATTCTTGTCCTGTCCTGCAGATTCTCTTCCTTAGAGCTTTAAGAGACTTAACAGATCTCTAGGACTCGAGGAACTGAGGCTTTGGGGGGTTGCACATCATTCTGGTGTGCTTCAAGTAGGTAACAGGGCTTGTGCATATGCTCTAGGTGATCATGAGGCAAAAATTCTGTGGTTGGAGCGGTTAGCATCTTCTGCAGACAGCATGGCTGTAATGAAACAATTTGAAAAATAACACCTATATGTAAGTAAACTTCATTTGGTGCCTTGGTGTGTATCTCATTTTAACTAACAGAAAGGAGCTGTGTTCTGTTCTTTTCTGAAAAAGATAATCTCATCTGAGTTGACAATTAGCACTGTTTGTCAGACTGCTTCTTTAGGAAGGGGGGGAGACTTCCTCAGTTGTTCAAGCAGTTAGTGTGGATCTGTTTATTCTGCAAGTTTTAGAGGAGGTGTACAGTTTTCCAACAGTGTATTCCTGTATTCATCTTTAGCCATATCATTTTGAGGCTTTAGCAGTGTCTGTAGTGTCTTCATCTGCAAAAAACTTAAATCGTCATTTTCCATCCCTTTGAGAACATGTCCAGGATGATTTGCTTTCCAGATAGAAAAATTTGCTCTTTTATGACTTTATATTTCCAGAGGTTTTTAAGAGTTTCATTTTAGACTATAAACTGAAGTTTTAAGTGGCACAAAGTGGATTATTGGACAATTCACCTAGCAAAATGTGGTGATGCTCTTTTAACACTTACGTGTGAAAGCAGTTTTAACATTGTGTTGTGACTGACTTTGGCCTCTTCCAAACAGATGCACATTGAAGTTGAAGACCTTCAGTATCTCTGTTCAATGTTTTTTCTGAAGGGAAACATAGAATCATAGAATAGTTAGGGTTGGAAAGGACGTTAAGATCATCTAGTTCCAACCCCCCTGCCATGAGCAGGGACACCAGAGGTGTCCTAAAGGACAGTGTGTACTGACTGGTATATTTTCAGACAGTGTATTTCTGTGTGCTTTTTAAAATAATGACTGAAGCCTCTTTCGTAATCTTTTTCTCCAAAAGCAAAAGCAGCTCAAAATGAAGTACATTCTTCAGACTTTACTTGCAAGCCTTGGTCTTCTGTGGATCTTGATGATAGCCTCAGTATTAATTAGAAAAAATCTATTTGTCACAAACAGTAAGAAGTTAAATTTTTATCTGTCTGTTCCTGTCTTTGCTGAAACGAGGCAATAATCCTTTCCGTGCAAGTAATATTCTTTACTGAACAGTGCTTGGATGTCATTTAGCAGCATTGCAGTGGAAAATAAAAATCTTTTCTTTCCAATTTAGAAAATCTGTAGTATTGTATTTTTCAAGAAAATAGTAGTATCAAGCTTGGTGTGAATGCTGTGATTTAGTAATTACATTTGCATAGCAAAATTTCTCCTGCTGTTCAGCTGGTGGTACTTCCCATCCTTCCTTTTTTATCCAGATTTATTTGTGGTTTTATTCTCTGATCATAGCCAAAAGAGGAGCTCTATTTCATTAGTGAGTCAAAGGAATGTATAAATTTTTATTAGTCAAAGAATGTTTATATTTCTGTTACATTAGAGTGTATATATCATTATATATTTTATATTAATATACACCACAATGTATATTTTTATTAGCTTGGAAACCTTAATCCCTTGATTAATTCTTGAATTTCAGGAGGACTAGCAACATAACAGTCATTTACAGATCAGCTCATGTATTTGTAAAGTAATTTGAATTCCAGTCTACTAAAACATTGTTTTGCTTATACGTCTATATAAAGGTCTTTGGTGATGGTGGTTGTTGCTTCTTCATGGTCTGTTGCTTCTTATATATCGTTTGCATTGATATATGATGATGTGGAACAAGTTTTAAAAATTCTCTCCAGATAGAAATGACTGTTGTACTTCTAGTAGGAGTCTTAAGATATACTGAAACTAAGGAGACACTATCTTCTGATGTAGGAGTTCATTGTTAACAGGACGTAAAGGAGGATGAACTGTACTTTTTCCCCACTTAAAGTAGCTGTATTTCTAATTGTTTGTGGAAAAGTATCCATAGAGTTTCAGTATGTGCTTCAGCAAAGTACTTGTGTGGTAGAGTTGGTTGATCATGAATGCATACTTCTGGTGCTTGAAGGGAAGAGTTATTTAATGTAAAGTACTGAAGGTCTTGTATATCATCCTGTAAGTGAAAACCAGTTACTATTAGATGAATCAAGGTACTAGGAAATTTTAAAAGGACAATGCTTCTTCTATTTTTCAATATTTTAACAATAGAAATAAAAAAATAATATTTAAAGTAACATGATTCCCTAGAAATTAAGTGTATTTCTAATTTTTTCTTCAGTTTTGGAAGGATATTGTTGAGGATATTGAAGTTCGTGATCTAATTTCTGACAGAAGCAAATCTCAAGGTGAGACAACTTACCTCTTAATACATTCTGTTGGTAAACATAGCAAAGGAAGTACTAAAAGTTATTTGTTTACTTTCTAGATATTCCATCAGAAGAATGGATTTGGGAATCCTTATTTCATCCACCTCGCAAATTGGGCATTAATGATATTGAAGGGCAGCGGGTACTTCAGATCGCAGTGATTTTACGTAATCTTTCTTTTGAAGAGGGAAATGTTAAACTTTTGGCAGCTAATCGTACTTGTCTTCGGTTCCTGCTACTCTCTGCTCATAGTCACTTTATTTCTCTACGGCAGTTGGGGCTTGACACTCTGGGAAATATTGCAGCAGAGGTAATGTGCTTCAAAACAGAACAATTAAAATATAATTTGATAAAAGCCTTAGGTTAGTGTTAATTCTTTTCCTTGATCATTGTATGAAGCAGGAAATAAATTTTTCTCTGGATTTGTAAATAGCAATTTTCAAACAAGTGTTCAGAGCCAAAACAAAATTACAAAATGTATGTGTCACTTTGTTAAAATAGAATCACTTGAAGAAGACTGATTGTGTAGGGAGATAGAAGATACTCATAGTGTGTAATTTTCAGTTTAGTTTCCCAGAGAGAAGAAAAGAAGTTAGTCAAATTCTGCAGATTGTACACTAACATCTTCATTTTATAATTATAACCATTAGTCATAACTTAAAACCACTATGTTTGAGAAAGAGGGTAGTAGAGGGGTTTATGCCATGTGTAGCAGGCACCAGTAAGCTTGTCATATGCTGCGGGATATATAGCCTGAATCATAGGAGGCATCCTTTTCAAAGAGATGTGAATATAATGAAATACATTATTTCAGTATGTCATATCATTCTGCAGATAAATTGTATAGATTTTATAGAGAGATACGTTCAGGTATTTCTTATTTTAAATTACAGCAGGTAAGTAAAATGGGTAATCTCAGAGAATGAGACTTGAACTATTGATCTGCTGCTGAATATTGAAAAAAAATGTTTGCATTTACCATGTATCCAGCCAGTCTTGAATAAGAGAGAACGTTATATATTATAATGCCTGAGAGCTCGTGATTGAGAAGCAGAAGTAGATAGAAATAGGACAAACATTTGCGATAGCATTTGGGAAGGAATGTTTGTGGTTATTCATTCAGGTTCTGTTCTTTGTTAGATACTGAAATATATCTGTGTACGCTATTGGCTGCCTGGGAATAAAGTTATTTTCCTTATTCTGAGCACTGGAAAGTATGAATTAGGCTGCTGCTTCAGAGTAGCAGAAAAGAAGCAGAGGGGGCTCAAAAGAAGCAGAAGAGGAGGAGGGGGCTCAAAATGCTAGCTACAATAAAAAGCTCACAGGTTCTCATTTTGTCAACACAGGTATCATTTATATGTGCTGCATTTAAACACTTCTAAACCTTACATTTTGATATGCAGATTTAAGGATTTGAGCCATTATCACTATATGGATAATGTTAATTTTTTTTTTCTTTCTCATCAGCTTCTTTTGGATCCTGTTGATTTCAAAACTACTCATCTAATGTTTCACACTGTTACAAAATGCCTCATGTCAAGGGATAGGTTTTTAAAAATGAGAGGTAAGATCTCTAGCTATTCTTGTTGTACTAGAATTGTAATTATTGCCGTTTCAAACTGTTCTGCATTTGTTCTTCAGGCATGGAAATCTTGGCAAATCTTTGTAAGGCTGAAGATAATGGTGTCTTAATTTGTGAATATGTGGATCAAGAATCCTATAAAGAGATCATATGTCATCTCACACTACCAGATGTGCTGCTTGTAATCTCAGCACTTGAGGTGCTATACATGCTCACAGAAATGGGAGAAGTGGCCTGCTCAAAGATTGCTAAAGTGGAGAAGAGCATAGGTAAGGGAGGAGCAAAATCAATTAGTCTTTTTTTTTATGTAGGAAAAAAAAAACCTTAATATATCATGTTCAGTGGTTAAACACATGGCTTGGTTTGTATGTGTGTGCAGCTTAGGGGTGGATATTAGAATATGAAGTTTCACTAACATTTATGCTTTGTGTCCTCAAGAAATCAATGATGCTAATAAATAGGGCAGCTAAAACTTTTGAAGTCTTCTATTTTTTTATGCCATGAAGTGTGGTTAATAAAAATAAATCTACAGAAGCATGCAGAGGCTTGTTTTCTTTCAACACGTGGCAATTTTAAAACAAATCAGTATGTCCTAGCAGCATTCATTTGTCTTGTCCTAATGTCATTGTTGGTTTTACATTTAATGCTTTAGATACATTAGTATGTCTGGTTTCTATGGACATCCAGATGTTTGGATCCGATGCGCTTACTGCTGTAAAACTCATTGAACATCAGTGCGTTAGCCAGCAAGGAGTACTTGATGTCAGACCACAAGTAATGGATCATGGTTCTTCACAGGCCCATGCAACAGGTGTCCCAGGTTGGTATCACTGGAAGAGAACGTACTCTGCTACCAAATTTCCTCTATGGCATATGTGATTTTTGTCTTCTGTAGGTTTCTGAGTAATTTACATAATTAAGTATAGCATTATGCATAACATACAGTATCTTTTTCAGACACTTGTGCACAAAGCAAATATAAAGCTATGTTAGCCAAAACTGTTGTGAAACAAACTTTGAAAGAGTCTTTGTATTTTTTTTAGGGCTTTTTTACTGAAAGTTATATACATTCCTTGTAACTTGTTCAGTGGAAAGAAAAAAGCATCCATTCTAGATTTTCTCCCAATTTGCAGAGAATCAGAAGTCCATTTTATATTGTGTTTTACACAGAATACTATTGAGCAGTAGCATGTAGTACTTGATAGAGCTGCAGAGATGAGATAGACACACGGAATCATGCCTCTGTTAAAGCTGCTGAACAACTTCTTGTGATGTTTAAAGCTTGAAAAGTGTTTTTCTTAATTGTAAATTACATTTTAATAATGATTATTTTTTGTGGCTTCATTTCGGGGTTAAATACTGGCACTTTGGAAGTTGATGGCACAGCTAACTCTTAGCGGTCAGGGGGAATAGCATATGTACCTCATTCCGTCTTTCCTAATCAAAGGGCGTGGCAGTGTACCACAAGTGCACACAAGATGGAACACAGCTATTTGAGCTGGCGAAAATGGAGAATGAACATTACTACTGGCATTAGTTTGCTTCTTTAAGTGTACCACAGTGAAAGTGACTGGAAAAGAATACAACTGGGGGGATGGACACGAATGAATAGAAATACCATAGAATCATAGAATGGTTTTAGTTGGAAGGGACGTAAAGATCACCTAGTTCTAAGCCCCCTGCCATGGGCAGGGACACCTTCCACTAGACCAGCTTGCATAAAGCCCCATCCAGCCTGGCCTTGAGCACTGCCAGGGGTTGGCATCCACAGCTTTTCTGAGGAACCAAATTCTTTACATTACATTTATTTCTCCTTAGGAATTGGAAAAATGGCTGTGTATTTTGCCTGTTCTGGTGAAGTATTGCACCAATCTTAAATCATCCTCAGAACTTGAAAGTAGTGGTTCACTAAGTGCTTACGTATGATTGCAGTTTAGTGGTGGCTCTGGCCTTGTCATGCCCTGCTTCACAAGGGTGAATTGTGGTGCAAATCTGTAGTCTGTTTAGTGCACGTTGTGACTTGCATTAGCTGGGTCCATCCTTGCTTACAAACACAAGAGAAACTGTACCAGCGAAAGGCATGAAGTGCTTCATTCAGAAGAATAAAAATTGTTTCAGCACGTTTTTTCTGTTTTTCTTTCTTTTCCTCCCATCATTCTCCACAGCCTCTAGGACAGCACCACATGTTGCTCCACCACCAGGAATAGTAGAGATAGACAGCGAGAAATTTGCATGTCAGTGGTAAGTTCTACAGTGGTATAGTTCTATTCAAGTATTTTAATGAAGAATTAAAACTAAGAAAAATGCCTGCATTCATATGTCACAGAATTTTCTAGCTTGCTTCTATTTACTGTTAGACTCATTTTTCTGAAAAGTATAAAGCAAAACATTTCTGTCACTGCTTTGAACAAGTATGAAAGAAAACAGCCAGATCATTCACTCTTTGACAGTTGATACTTGAAATTAGTTGTTTTCTCTTAGAATAGAGTTGAATTTGATTTTAAACTAATCTTGACTTTATTTTTTAAGTTGTCAGGCAGCATTTTCTGTTTCATGAGTGTTTTCATCTGGTAATGTGCTCATGTATTACTGCACCAATATAAAAGTTGTTACCAAATTTTGAAGCTAAGCCCTGCAAAACTCTCACGGTCATTGTGAGCCTTGAGCAAGTTGAGAGGTCGAAGCCTTTTCCATCCAAATTCTTTAGCTTTCAGCTAATATTGTTGTTCTCAGATATTTAGAGAGAGACTCTTCTGCCTGTGGTTCTCATGTAGACTGAGGATGATCTTTCTGAGCTGTTTGACGTTATGTAAATCTACTCACCTTCTAAATATTTGTAATAATCGGTTCATGATAGATATTTCCACCCCTGCTGCTTCACAGGTCATGTGTTCATCTGGTGTGTTACTGATCAGACTGAGGGCTTTTAAGATATAGTGGGTCGAATTTGTCAAAACTTAGTGCTTTAGGACATGATTTAGTTTTACTTATACTTCCAGCAAAACTTTGAGGGAAGTGTTGCAGATCCCTGTTGGTCAACTGATGATGTTACTGTGCTTCTGTTTGCACACTGCAAAGTATTACTAATGTGCACTGTTGAAAGACCAAGACATTTCATATTTAGACATTCAAACAGGGATACCTGGAGTTGAAATCACCGCAGCTCAGTTTAGTGATCTGCAAGTTGATCTCTAGTCAAAGCTAGTTTTCTGGGGCATTTTTTAATGGAGTGGGAGATTCCCCGAATAGTAAGATGAATTGCCTTCACCTGCCTAGTTTCTGATGAGATCATGAATCACCTTCTGGTGCCACCTTCTCTCTGTTGACTGTAGAGAGGACTGGACATAATAGCTGTATTAGTACTAAAGTTGTAGGCAGGGTGAAATTTGCACTATGTATACAACGTAACATAGAATTTTTGGCTGTTAAAATGGAGGTACCATGCTGCAACTGTGTGACAGAAAATACTGAAGCAAACCACAGAGCATTCTATCAGGAAGATTTGGAATGTCTGCTTTGTTTCTGATTCTGTGTGCTTCTGCAGCTGTCAGTGTTGAATACTGTTATTTTGTACTATTATTTTGTCTTCTGGTTAGTCTTAGGTAGATAGGAGCTAGTGAAAAATAAAAATTAACATCTAGTCCTGAAAATTCTCCTTAAATACTAGCTGTGCTGCCAAACCACACAAACAAACAAAAGGCAAATTGAAAGCAGAGGATTAGCCTCTTCTGGACATTTTCATCAATGCTAATGTGGAGTGTCTTACATCCATGTGAATTGTCATGGTTTCTTTTAGTCATTGCTTCCTATTGAGAGAAGTGGGAAAATGAGTAAATCATAGCAGTAGAATTTAGAAAAGTTACTATCTCTTGGAAGCAGCAGAAAGACAAGGTATTTACACTGACCTTCCTGGGTATATTATTAGAGAGCTTAGCCTGAGTAGGAGTCCTTGTAAGGTAAGTGTGTGTGACAGTGAAGTGCTAATCGCAGATCACCTTTCATCATCACAAGTCCTGAATATCTTCAGTTTGCTTGGTACCAGTGATAGTGTGTCAGCCTAATATGACATACCCAGGTGGACAGTCATTTGTCTGATATGCCAAATTTAATTAATACCTAGCCTTTGTGTTACGCAGTGTGATCTCAATTTTTGTAATAATAAAATTGTAACTAAGCTGCAGGAAAAGTGGCATTATACTCACTCTTTGCTGGCTATGTGAGAACACAATTTAAAGAATGTAATCATTTGCTTTTTCTCTTATGAACCATCTGGTTATCTTGGGAGTGTAGGATTCTACAAAGGAGAATGCACTGTAGTTCCAAAGTATTAGTGCTGTATAGTAAATGCAGACAATTAAATAAATATTTTTGTTCTGTCTGAGCCTATATTCTGGTGCTGGTATTTGAACATTGTGTGAGAGTTGTTACTTACCTCCATTTGCTGCTGAGGATAAACTGTTCCCATATGTCTGCATTGGAATAACAGATCTGGAAGAAAGAAAATTAAATTGATAGAAAATGTTTCCTTCTCTCACAGCTTCCTGGTTGGGGGTTGGATGATCTCTGTGCTTGCAGAGAGTCTGTAGAAGATACAAATACTTGCTTTTCCTGGAAGTCGAACACTAGGGATACAGACGTTCACCTGTGATTGAGATTTCTGTTGAAGGATTAGCTACCATTCAGTCCATCTTTTGCTAACACAGAATCATTAAGGAATAGGAACAGAGTTGTGGGGAGGTGTCACCAAACTGCGTTTTTTTGGGGGTTTGTTTCTGAATATACAACAAAAAAGGCGTGTAGAGACTATTTGCATATGTAAATAAGATGTTGCATGTAAAACTAACTGCATGCATTAGAGGTCCTATGTGTTGAGTCATAAGCAGTGAAAAGGCGAAAGTATGGAACAAACATTTGACAAGACAGTATACTAAAATGTTATTTTCCATGTTGTGACAAGGTCTCAAAAGCCTCTGTGATAGAAGTGTTTTTAACAACCTTTTGAAAAGTATTCCCCCTGTATTTTGCTTCATAGTTCATTTTTTCATCCTCAGGTTGAATGCACATTTTGAGGTGAATCTCGATTGCTCAGTCTCTCGAGCAGAAATGTACTCTGAATACCTCTCTACCTGTAGTAAATTAGCTCGAGGTGGAATCCTAACATCAACTGGATTTTATAAATGTCTGCGGTAAGACAAAAATCTCTGCAACAATAAAGAAGCAATTGTACGTGCTTAATACTAACCCGCAGCTTTAGATTTCTTAAAGAGGAGGTCTACTGAGTGCTGTTTGAAAAATAGCCAGTTTTAGAATTTTAATTGAAACAAATGTTTATAGAGTTTGTTTACTTTTATTTAGTTCTATTTCAGGATCTTTGATAGGGTCCTTTCTCTGCTTGTAGTCTTTTAAATTCTTTCCAAAGTAGATTTTGGAGGTATTGTCATTTTCCCTTAGCTTGTGTGAGGTCTTGGCCAACCATCTGGTGGACTTGCTGGTCCTCAGTGATGAATACTCAGATGCAAATGGAAAATCCTGCTGTATTACAAAGATGCAGGCAGTTAATCTGCACACAAGAGCAGTTATTTGAAACAAAAACATGGTAAGAGGGTTGTGTTACTGTGTTTATTAACATAGATTTGTGTTGTGTTTGGCAGAACTGTCTTTCCAAATCATACAGTGAAGAGAGTAGAAGATCCAAGTAACAATGGTCAAGCACACATACATGTGGTAGGAGTGAAAAGGAGAGCTATACCACTTCCCATTCAGATGTACTATCAGCAGCAACCAACTTCGTCTACCCCAGTTGTCCGGGTTGATTCTGTTCCTGACATGTCTTCATCTCCTTCGCCAGCAGGTTTTTAAATTAATTAAATATCAAGTATTTTGCACTGATTCTGAAATGACGATAAAAGACAAAAGCTTTTGAAAATGCTTTGAGGTGCTGGAAGTCAAGGCCACGTGTTTTAGTTGATTTTATTCAATAATGTTAGGAGTAGTGTTGCAGTATATACTTACGTTTGACGTGTATCCCACCTTAGTATCTGATGTGTAATCCATAAACTTCTCAGTCAGCACTCAAGCGCTCATTGCTGCACCATTAATTCAGAGGCAGTATGGCTGAGAAGAGAAACTGCTTCATACAGATTGACAAATTCAAGCCTTGGGGTTTAAAAAATTTGTTATGTTAATGTGTTTTGAAATAATTTTTGCTTCCAAACTTCTACTCTGTTTATTTCAACAGGAATCCCGCATGGGCTACCAAGCGTAGGAAATCCCTATCAGAGGACCCCTATTAACCAGTCTTCAACTTTGACAGCAACACAGATGTCTTTTCCAATTCAAGGTGTTCACACTGTGGCACAGACTGTTTCTAGAATTCCACAAAATCCTTCTATTCATACACAGCAGCAGCAGAATGCTCCAATGACTGTTATACAGAATAAAGGTCCAATATCCTGTGAAGTAGTGAAGGCCACAGTAATACAGAGCTCTGTTCCCCAGTCTGCAGTTCCTGTTACTATTGCTGTAGGAGGAGCACCACAAGCTTCTAATCAAAATTACAGCACTACAGGACAACAGCCGTCTGTTACTGTTGTTAGTTCTCAGACGTTGCTTCACCACCAACCTGTAATTCAACAACAGTCTCCACTGCACGCAGTGGTACCAGGACAGATACCTTCAGGCACTCCTGTTACGGTAATTCAGCAAGCTGTACCTCAGGGTCATATATTTGGCAGAGTACAAAACATACCAGCATGCAGTTCAGCAGTTTCACAGGGTCAACAGCTAATCAGCACATCATCACAACCTGGGCAGACATCATCTCAGCAGTCCTCTGCTGGTAACCAGCAACAAGATACAGTCATCATAGCACCACAGCAGTATGTCACAACCTCTGCCTCTAACATTGTTTCTGCCACCACAGTTCAGAATTTCCAAGTCGCAGCTGGGCAGGTGGTTACAATTGCAGGTGTCCAGAACCCACCGACATCTAGGGTAGGGTTTCAGAACATTGCACCAAAGCCTCTGCCGTCTCAGCAAGTTCCACCTGCTGTGGTACAGCAGCCCATGCAGCCACAGCAGCAGCCTCCACCACCATCCCAGCAAAGCGTAGTGATCGTAAGCCAGCCAGCTCAGCAAGGTCAAACATATGCACCAGCCATTCATCAGATAGTGCTTGCTAATCCAGCTTCTATTGTCCTGCTGTACAAACTGTCCAGTTGACTTGACAGCCAAGCATTACTCCATCTTCTTCACCATCCCCAGGTCCAGTTACAAATAATCAAGTCCCTACAGTTATGTCATCTTCATCTACCACTCCTCAGTCACAGGGACCCCCTCCTACTGTCAGCCAGATGCTTTCTGTAAAGAGGCAGCAGCAGCAGCAGCAGCAACATTCACCAGCATCATCACAGCAGCAGGTACAGGTACAACAACCGATGCAAATGCAAGTTCAGTCACAACAAGCTAATACAGGAGTTGGCCAGCCTAACTCTGGTGAGTCTAGTCTAATAAAACAACTGCTTCTTCCGAAAAGAGGCCCCTCCACCCCAGGGGGGAAGCTTATACTCCCAGCTCCACAGATTCCTCCACCTAACAATGCAAGAGCTCCTAGCCCTCAGGTGGTTTATCAAATGGCCAATAACCAGGCACCAGGTTTTGGGGTGCAAGGACAGTCTCCAGCTCAGCAGCTGCTAGTTGGACAGCAAAATGTTCAGCTGGTCCCGGGTGCAATCCAGCCCCAAGGGGCAGTACAAACCGTACCCATTTCTAATTTACAGATATTGCCAGGCCAGTTGATCTCAAACAGCCCAGCAACTATTTTCCAAGGGACTACTGGCAACCAGGTTACGATAACAGTTGTGCCAAATACGAGTTTTGCTACTGCAACTGTGAGTCAGGGAAATGCAACTCAAATCATTGCTCCAGC